>NC_061830.1:2363746-2388746 GCF_019202785.1 Penaeus chinensis
TGTGCGTGTGTGTGTGTGTGTGTGTGTGTACATTTATCTATCTATCTCTATATAAATGGCTACATTATATTATATTCATATATATATATATATATATATATATATATATATATATACACATATACACATATATATATACATATGCATACATATGTGTGTGTGTGTCTGTGTGTGTGTGTATATATATATATATATATATATATATATATATATATATATATATATATATATATATATATATATATATATACATATATATATATATATATATATATATATATATATATATACATATACATGCATACATACAAACACATACCTATATACACACAAATACATACGAAATTCAAAGTTCAAACTAAAAAAACAAACAAAAAAAAAAACAGAAACACATAGAAAACACTGAATATTGAAAGCAAGACTATACATCGCCCGCGTTCATCCCGCCAAATACCCTCTCGTGTTCAGCGATTTTTAGCTTCGTCTGAACACAAGGGCGAACATCTATGGATTCTCGGCTCCTTGTTCGGTCCAGCCGCTGAAGAGGAACGGCGGATGAAAGGGGGAGAGAGAGAGAGAGAGAGAGAAAGAAGGATAGAGGAGGAAAAGGGGGAGGGGGAAAAGGAGGAAGGGATAATGGGCTTGGAGGAAGGAGGGTTCCGAAAGGGGGAGGAGAGAGAGGAGAAAGAGAGGAGAGAGAGAGAGAATAATAAAGCGTAAAAGAGAAGAGGGGGGAAGAGAAGAAAAAAATATGAGACGTAAAAATGGACATTCAAGAGGAAGAAGTGACAAAAGAAAGAGATAAAGAAAAGATAAAAGGAAAGCAGACAGTGATGATGATTATGGCAAGGGAGAGGACAGGAGAAAAAGACACACACATATATATGTATGTGTGTGTATATATATATATATATATATATATATATATATATATATATATATATATATATATATATATATATATATATATGTATGTATATATATATATATACATACATATATATATATATATGTGTGTGTGTGTGTGTGTGTGTGTGTGCGTATGTGCGTTAGCGCCTCTGTATATGTCTATATCTCTAGTTTCAACGAGATAGCAAAAAAAAAAAAAAAAAAAAAAAAAATACTTACGAAGCACTCGAGTAAATTCACGAAGCAAAACAAGGCAGCTTCAGGCCGGGAAGGAAAAAAGGTCTGCGAAACACGCCTTAGCAACGGCAAAAATAAGCCTCTTAAGAAAATATGAGACGACATAATGAACACCGTGAGAGCCGGCACGAAACAGCATGACAAACATGAAAGGGTGAGAGAGAGAGAGAAAGAGAGAGAAAGAGAGAGGGAGAGAGGAAGGGGGGAGGAGGGAGGGCTCTCCAGCGCGCGCTCGAGTCTAGATCGCTGCGAGCTATCGCGCTCTAGCTGCGGCGCTCGTCTAGCGCTGTGCTCGCGCAATCGCGCCCTCCCCTCTCTCTCTCCCTCCCTCCCTCCCTCTGTCTCTCCCGCTCGCTCACGCCTCCCTCCCTCCCCTCGCGCGCTCGCTCTGCTCTCCGCTCGCCCCGCCTCGTGCTCCCTCCCTCGCGCTCTCGCCTCCCTACCTCCCGTCTCTCGCCTCGGCTCCCCCCGCTCCCCCGCTCCATCGCACCCCCGACCTACAGAATATCTGCGCATGCCGCACAAAACATTTCCACAACCTTCTACCCCACCCACACCTCCACCCCCCACCCCCCCCATAACCGTCCCCGCGACTAAATTGAGAACGTCTAGGACCGGCGCTGAGGAAACATACGTAGGCCACCGCAGGAGTCTCAGACGAAGGTATGCCTTACGAGGCGCTGGCAGGAGGAGGATGGAGACGCCCTGGACTTTTTTTAGTATCCTGACGATATCTGGCCCCAAGCTAATTATGGTACAACGTTCCCGAAGTCCTCACTCGAGGCCCAGCGAATGATTGACGACGGAGAGGACGCCCTCATAGCTACTGGAATACCAAGAAGGGCGGCGCCAAGAATTGTCGACAGACATAGGCCGAGGAAAATCTACAACGGGCAATTGGCGCAAACCCCTCATCTAGCCCACGGAATAGTTTTTATCGTTAATTTGAATTTATGTATGATTGTTTTTTTCTTTTAGTGTTTATATTATTGTATGATGTAATTATTTCTTCATTTAACACCTCCTTACTTTTTCAAAATACGGCAATCCATAACTAAAACTTTAGTATTTAAATAAATATTCAGAAGAAGCAGACGACAATTACTATGAAATGAGTCCTAGATGCGCGAACATCTCCTGGCGCACTGACCTGTTGCAAAAATAGAGGTGGGGTCAACCACCTTGCTTGAGTGGGCGCACAGGCATCGGCTCATTACCTGCGGTCGGCTATCCTCAGATAACCGCCGTTCAGAGCTTGTCATTTATTGGCTTTGTTTATTTGTTCTTTTAACATGGATCTTACAGTGAGTCTGCATTTTTATCAGTATTGTTTTTTATTTGTTTTATTTAAGATTGCCCCTTTTTACGTGTATTAGTGTTAACTGTTTACCGGAGGTTTTTTTTTTGGTTGTGTCTCGTTTTTTTAAATAATAATGGTATTGAGTTTTGCCTTTTGTTTGGCTTTTTCCAACTAAATATATCTGATAAGTTTGATAGTATCATTTAATTTATTAACTCTTTCTATTTTAATAATAACTTTAAAATTTACTAGTGATGATTTCACTTTTTTACAGTTTTAACCAGTTTTACACCATTTTTGTTTTAAATTATCTATATTCCCTGTGAGTGCTTTTTGGGGAAAAGATTATTCGCTCATCATTTCCTTTGTTCATGAAATGAAGCTACCAACCATAAAAACCGCACAAACAAACGACAAATGACAATTTCTTTGTGCCGGAACAGGGAAACCGGAGGGGTTAAATCTCGTTGGCTCCTACGGCCCCCCCCAAACTCGGGGGGGAAAAACGCAGACAACCCCGACAGCGGATAATGGGTGGCAGCGGGTTGATTGATTGTTTTAATTAATGATGACGATTGGAGTGTCCTTGTGCTGAAGTTGCTAGAGTTGTTTTAAAGAATTTTTGCCAAAGCATACAATGTGAAAAGTTAAAGGTTACTGAAGACTGGTTAGGAGTAAGATAATGTTCAGTATGTACGTAATTAAAGTGTTTTACTTTGAGTTTGCTTGTTGCTTGAATGTGATTGAGCCAGCTTTAAACCTTTACTCTTATCAAATATTATTTTTTTGTATTATTTGTTTACGAGTTTTGGTGGAATCGTTTTTGTGTATTCTTGTCGTTTCCAGTTGTGGAACGTTTGATTCTGTATTGTCTTTGCGTTTTGATATTCTATGATGGTTAGGGAAAGGAGGAAAAAGTCCCACAGCTACGCCGGAGCTTGAGGATGAATCTCAGCCCCAAACTTGATGATGAATCCTCTGGTTGATGAGGTTACGGAGTTGAGGGGGATGATTAAGGGGAGTTTAACGAATCTGGTAAAGCGGCTCGAGAGGGAGAAGGATAAAGACCGTGATGAAATAAAAGGTTTACTGAAAGGTTAACTTTGAGGTTAGACCTGGTGCCACTACAAGTGCTGCAGAACCGCAGGTGCCACTGCGCTTACACCTCACACGTCACCCCCGTGAAGAGCTATTCCAGAACCTACCTGGCGGTTAATTGTAAGAGACACAGTCGCCAATGCTCACTCCGGCCGAATTCTAATATTCGGGCTGACTCACACCCGCAGGTTACTGTTGGCCCCATCATCTCGTAAGGCCCACTAGTTGCACCCCGCAGACTGTTTACCGCCTCCTGGTCAAAAGGCATCACAGCCAACTTACCTAATAGTTTCTGATCGAGATTCTATCTCGGAAGTTTAAAGCTGAAGCCCCAGCTTCTCAGCCCACCTTCGCAAGAAACCAAGAAGCCGAAGGCTGGATTAGACAGCTTGAAAATGCAGTCAAGCCTGCCACTGAATGATGCTCTGATTCAGGCTGCAAGAGCACATTGCAGAGGACAAGGCTGAGTTGAAAATCAACTCACCTATTTTTGATGAACCAAACCTTTTCGTGGGTAGAGTTTAAACAAAAGCCTACGACAAAAATTTTGAGGAACGTGCTCAGCTCTGATTTTTTCACTTTAACTGTATGAAGTGCGTATGCTTGCAGGCAGGCTCCTCTGGATTTTATGTAATACTTGAGGAATGGTGTATCAAGCTTATCGAGAATCACCGAGAAGCAATAGGTAAACCCTGAGGTGTTAATTCGAAGGGTAATTTTGCAAGGAATGCCAGGGGCTGGCCTAGAGAGCTTTCTCGCTCTTAAAGGGAAAGGTGATTCGCTTCAGTCCGCCTGTTTGAGCCTCACAGCGGTATGGAATGCCAGAGTAGGAGTGTCTAGCCATGATAAAACCTCCTAAACTTCCTGCAGAACCAAACCACGAGATCCTGGTGTTGCAGAGATCTCTGTGACCCAGCCTTCGTGCATATCGCCAAATAAACCACGATCGACAATCATTTGCTGGGGATGACAAAGAGAAGGTCATATTCCGAAGAGAGTGCCACCTTTCAGGATGGCCAGAGAGGAGAGCTCCACTCACCTCTGGTATCAAAGGACCCAAGAAAGGTCATTTCCGAGGACCACCAGATTCTTACAAAGGAAACGACAGTTGAACAGAGGCCTGGCGGTCCAGACAATTATCTGAGGTTACTGAGATTTCTGCTCAAGGACCATGTGGAGACCTCTATTGAAGATACTGTGTTGGAGGAGAACTGTAACAGCTTTTATTGAAACTGGAATCTTGAAATTACTTCTGCATAAAATGGCTGTTTTCGCAGACAATGATTCCAAAACAGATTTTTATCATGAGGGACTTGGTCTCGAGGAGTTTTTCAGGCCGGCTCTCATCCGGGGGCAACATCTGAGTGGGATGTGATGTATCTATTGTGTAATGGCAGGAAAATCCGAAAGTGTTTGTCACAGATTGTGTTTGGTGGAAGATATAGGATTCCCAGGGGATGGTTCTTATTGGTATGGATTTTCTACAGAGTTCTGTTTACCAGTTTGGTACATAATTCATACTCCACGAAAAGATTAACCTGAAGCTTCAAGGATATCCCTCCTATAACTTATGGTGTTGGGACGACTTTAAGGTATCACTTGCTGTAGCCGAATTCAACATCCTAAGAGCAGTAATCTAGAAGTTGAGCACTTCAGGAGAACCACTTTATTCCCTCCTCGTAAGTGGTACGTTAAGTTTTTCGCGAGACAGAGCCATCAAGACATTTAATGATAAGGAAGTGCTTCTAGAAGCGCCACTGACACAAGTTGTTGACTAGACGGTGGTTGTGCCTGAGAATAGGTAATTGCTTCTGTATGGTAAGAATGGAGGAAGCTCGTCCCATTCACTCTACTGCAAAATGGTACACAACGTGGCCAACTGGAGCACTTGCACAGTGGTGGAACTGAACAGTCCAACCTGAAGGATCTTATCCTGTTGAGCAACAGTTTATGGGTGACTCTACTGCGTGCTTGACTATCCTCTGAGGAGTTCAAGAATAGCAGTGATGCCTTGATCCAGATATAGATTGATGGATGATGATTTTGATGAAGCTTTCGGTCCAACAACTTCGTTATGATGTTTTGGGGACTTTGTTGTTTTTTATTTTTTCCCTGAAACAAGTTTAGATGATCCACCAACAATTGGCATCTGTTACTAATGGCAACAGACGATCAAGAAAATGGGCCCTGATTTGAGCCATTTTTAATCAGACAGCAACGCGAAGGTATCGACACATTGGCTAATTAATCCACGTCTTTTAGTCTCAATAATTTCTCTATTGGCACTGTGCCAGATGTTCAGCACTGTATACCTACACATGAGACCAGCCATTATTCCACGCCAAGTGGCGACTACCCTGAAGCAGCTAAACAACAGATACGGGAGGAGTGCGACGCCATGCTTGAGGCTGGTGTGATTGAACCAAGCACATCACCGCTGGCTCTCACCCGTATGCTTGTCAAAAAGAAGGAATGGAACAGTTCGCTTCGTGTACGATTATCTTCGGCTGAATCTGTGACAATAGCTGACAACCTACCCTTATGCAAGGATTGATGAGCTGTGGATGAACTCAGAGAAACAGCAGTCCTTTTCACTACTTGACATTAGGAGTGCTTTACTGGATTATCCCTGTGGCAACCTGAAAGATAGGCCCAAGACGGCATTCAGCGATGGTTATCGTCATTTTCAGTGGCGACGTAAAGCATTTGGTTTGTCTACTGCACCTACACAACTTTCAGCGAACTATGAAAATGCCCATTCTTAGCCAGTTCTCGGCGTCATACATTTAGTTACCTAGCCACATTGTTGTCTTACATAAGAACCTATTGAACGAACATCCTGTGTCATCAGAAAGAAACACAGGATATATTAATTGTGCTGGATTCAATAGCTAAATGTTAACAAATTTTGAATTTGTTGTAAAGAACTTCAGGGTTCTTATGATTCCGAGTTTTACTCCTGAAGGTATTCTCCCTGATCCTGACAAAGTCCGAGCAATTGCGGAGATGCCAGCCCCAAAAACAGTCAGGGGAGTAAGAAGATTCTTAGGAGCTAACAGGAATCTTCAGAAAGCATGTTCCTGATTATGCTAAAGTAGCGCACCTTAAACCCAACTCATCAAGAAAGATATAGATTCAAATGGACAGATGATTTGCCGGGAAAGCATTTCAATTTTTGAAAGATCCCTTGGGATAATCCCCCGGGTTTTTTTGCGTACCGAACCCCTTTGATCCCCCATTTGAGTACACACTAAAAGCATCACAAGGGTTGCCATGGGTGCTGCTTTAATGCAGGAGGACATTGAGAACAAGCCCACCCCTACCCTACTTAGTCGAAAGTTGAGAGGACCAGAAACTCGATATTCTCTACGACTCAAAAGAAGCTACTTGCCGTTTTTGAAAGCGTCCGGCAATTTGATGACCCTTAAGTATATGGTCGCAAATTCACGGTGTACAACTGACCATCGACCACTGTGTACGTTTTCACAAAAAGAGCAAAGTCCCAAGGATGTCCCTAGGTGGCATATGAACGTCGGCTATTCATTTAACATTCTGTACAAGCCTGGTAAACCATCTCACACCACATTCCCAGATAGTGTTAAGTCGAAATTATTTTCAAGCAGTGATATAGCAGATCAAGATCCAAAGACCAAGAGATCAGAACAAATGAGATCCGTTTGTGGCATGAGGAATTATTGCTTATTTGGAAGAGTGAAGCAGATTCCTCACAGAAAACCACCACCACGCCCTCTAGAAGAATTTGAACCCAGAAAGTGTGTTGTAATCATGTGAAAAACTACCTGATCGATTGTGAGGGGCCAACTTGGTGGTTCCCTCGACACGTCGAAAGAAGTGCATTAACAAAAGCCCACTTTTCCCCCAATTGCCGCTCACCCTGGTGTATTTAGAACATTTGTCAAAACTTAAGACATGTTTTTATTCCCAAATATGCTTCGTGACGTCAAGGAGTAAGTTGCAAGCCTGTGAGGAACTGCCAACGACGAAAAGGAAGCCCAAGAAAGGCTCCTCTGCAAGCCAGCCGGATGTCTCAGTTCCTCTTGAAAAAATAAGTGCAGACTTTGATTGAGCTAGGGAGATCTGAGGCTGGTTATCGTTACTGTCAGACCATCAATGATCTTTAACTCGTTTAACGTCCAATTGTTCTCATTGAAAACCAAGGAAGCGTGACTTCTGTAGCTGATGCGATGTTCCGAGAATTCATTACGATTTTTGGGGTCCTCCTCGCCTTATACAAACTATGGGGGATCTGAATTTAATAATCGGCTCTTTAAGTAATGCTGTGACTACTGCAGATAAAGACGAACCTTGACAACTGCTTTTCATCCTCAGGCTAAGGGATGAAGAAATGAACAAACAGAGTAGTTAAGGATGCAATTGCATCCCTTGCAAATACACACCTACTCGATGGGAGAGCTTATCCCTCAGGTGAAGGCTGGCTCTTAACCAGCGGCCATTCATCGTGTACAGGAGATCACCCCTTTATACTTAATGACAGTCATCATGGTCATTTTTCCTGTTTGGATTAACCAACGATCTTGTCTACAATTCAGAAGTCATCTAGAGACCTTTCATCATGCTTGCTCTCAATATAGCTCGTAAGGTAGCCCCTCAGAGACTACAATAACCGCAAGGGAACAGTGGACACGAGATTACGATAAGCGGTCTGGCCAACCAAAGGCATTAGCTGAAGGAGATCTCGTCTTATATAAGAAATTCGAGTTCGTAAGACTGGGGTATATAAACTGCAAAAATCCACGCTGGTGTCAGGTCTGCAACGCATCAAAAAGAAGATCGTTCCTGTTACCTTTTTTTCTGAAAGATAATCAATCAACCTTTTTAAAGAGAAGCAATATCACATTAATGACTTGAAACCCCTTTAAAGTCCTGGTGAAGACACTACCCAGAGTAGTATAATGAATATGGTCCTGATTTTGTTGATCCACTTTTGGATGATGATGCTGAACGCAGGTGTAATGTTACTTTGCATCCTGTATCAAAGATGTAATGGTCTTGTCTTATGTTTTTACTTATTAACAATGTTTTGGGTTTAGATTAATCTTAGTTTTTATATTTTTAAAACGATATTAAACAATGCCAAATAATGTCAGAATCCAAACCATTTTTACCTCCTCGGGCAATCATAAATAAACAGATAGACAATATCCTGCTTATTAACACTGCTTTCCTGGTCACTTTCACATATCTTTTAAAAAGCCTGCGCAACTCCAATGGGGGTTTTTGGGGGGGGATTTCTCTCATTCCAGATGTATGAAGCACGTAACCACACCCTGAGCCTAGGTCTTGAAATCCAGTGGAAGTAACCTGAGATGGAGGTTGACATGCCATAAGGTGTCGAGAACCTGTGTGGAGATGAGGGTGCTGCAGTACCTGTATGAACAATGGAGATGTGGAGTTATCACCCGTCAGTGGAGACTACTGTATTGACAGCAGCAGTCTCGATGGCGCATGGTCGATGTTAAGACTGTCGGTGGATGTCCCAGCCACACTTCCGGAGAGAGGAAGGTCAGGGAGAGCTTCGTCACCGTCGTCCACGATGTCCCTGTGAATTCTAACCGAGCGCCCTAGAACACCCCAGCAGATGAGTGAGCAGATCTCGCTAGTAGGGGCAGTTGGACTTCGAGGGACCAGACCATATGAGACGTCGTGGACTTCGCTCTACTAGGTGGGGGAGGGGTTTAGTGAGCTGCCGCATCTTACTGCCATCTTCCGGCGACCCATACCCACTCAGCATCACCCAAAACCCCCTGAAAAGGCCCCGCGAAACCAAAAATTGTTTTCTTCTGGGGCCAAGGGGGCGAGGATTTCTGACGGGGGGCACCCCGGAGGCGCTGTAGAAGGGATTGGCCCGACGGGGGCGCTGAGGGGAGGATGGAGACGCCCTGGACATTTTTTAAATATCCGACGATATCTGGCCCAAGTTTTTTTTTTTTTTATGGTACAAGTCCCCCCATGTCCCACTCGGGGCCTTTCGAAGGATGACGTCGGGAGGTTTGCCCTCATAGCTACGGGAATACCCAAAGGTCCCAAGATGGCGGGCAACAAGGCCGAGGGGAAAAAACTAAAAACGGGGAATTGGCCCCCAAACCCCCAGCAGCCCCCGGAAAATAAATTTTTTTTCTTTTTTTTGAAATTTTTGTATGTTTGTTCTTTTCCCTTTTTGTGTTTATATTTTGTATGTTTATTTTTCTTTATTTAACCTCCTTTACTTTTTCAAAATAACGGCAATCCATTACTAAACTTAGTATAATAAATAAATATTCAGAGAAAAGGGAGGCGAACTTAAACTTTGAAATGAGTCAAATGGGGCGAACATCTTTCCCGGCGCAAAGCCCCTTTTTTGCATAAATAAAGGGGGGGTCAAACCCCCTTGGGTTGAGTTGCGCAGAGGGGGAAACGCAGAACAACCCCACAGGGAAATGGTGGCAGCGGTGGGATTGATTGTTTTAATTATGAGGGAGTTTGGGTTGTTCTTGTGGGGAGTTCTAGAGTGTTTTCTTTAGTTTGCCAAAAAAGTTTACATGATGAATTTTAAAGGGTTTACGAGTGGAGGGAAATGAGTAAATATTGTTCAGTATGTACTAATTAAGGTTTACTTTGATTTTTGGGCTTGTGCTTTAATGTGATTGGGACCAGTTTTTAAAACCCTTTTTGCTTTATCATTTAATTTTTTTTCTTTATTATTTTTTTACGAGTTTAGGGTGGAATCGTTTTTGTGTATTCTGTCGTTCAGTTGACGTTTGATTTCTGTATTTGGGCTTTGTCGGTTGATATCTTTGATGGTTAGAAAGGAGGGGAAAAAAATCTCAGCCTACGCCTGAATTGAGGATGAACTCGCCCCAAAATTGATGATGAAATCCTTCTGGTTTATGAGGTTACGGAGTTGAGGGGGGATTAAGGGTTAACGAATCAAAGGGAAGCGGGGTCGAGAGGGAGAAATAAAGACCGTGAGGGAAAAAATAGGTTTTTCGGGGGAAAGGTTATTGAGGTTAACTCTGGGGCCACTACAAGTCTGAGAACCGAGGGTGCCACTGCGCTTTCCCCACACGTCACCCGTGAGAGGGCTTTTTCCGAGAAATACCAGGCGGTTAATTGTAAAGACCATGCCCAATGCTCACTCGGCTCGAATTTTAATATTCGGGTGATCCAACCGCAGGTTTTCTCGTTGACCCTTCATCTTCTGTAAGGCCACAGTTGCCCCGCAGACTGTTTAAGCCTCCTGGTAACAGGCATCACACCAACTTACCTAATATTCTGAAAAAGAGATTTTTCTTGAAGTTAAAGCTGAAGCCCGCTTTCGCCACCCTTCAGAAAACCAAGAAGTCGAAGCTGGATTAGACAGCTTGAAAATGCAGTCAACCTTCCACTGATGGGCTTCTGATCAGGCTGCAAGAGCACATTGAGGGGGACAGGGGAGTTGATAATCAAATCACCTATTTTTGATGAATCTTTTCGTGGGAGAGTTTAAACAAAGCTCGGCAAAAATTTTGAGGAAAAATGTCGCTCTGATTTTTTCACTTTACTGTATGAAGTGGTATGCTGGGAGGGCATGCTCCTCTGGTTTTTATGTAATACTGAGGGAAGGTGTACAAGGCTATCGAGTCACGAGAACAATAGGTAAACCCTGAGGAGTTAATTTCGAAGGGTTTTTTGCAAGGATTGCCAGGCTGGCTAAGAGAGCTTCTGCTTTAAGGAAGGTATTCGCTTCAGTCGCTTGTTGAACCTCACAGCGGTTTTATGGAATGCAAGAGTAGGAGTTCTGGCCATGGGGACCTCCTAAATTCCTGCAGAACCACAAGATCTGTGTTGCAGAGATCTCTCTACCAGGCCTCGTGAATATCGCCCAAATAAAACAGCGATCGACAATCATTTGCTGGGGATACAAAGGAAGGTATATTCGAAGGGTGCCCCTTTTCAGGATGGCCAGAGAGGAGGAGCTCCACTCACCTCTGGTATCAAAAGGGCCCAAAAAAGGTCGGACCCTCGAGGCCCACCCCCAATTTCTTAAAAAGGGAACGACAGTGACAGAGGCTGCGGTCCAGACAATATCGAGGTTACTGAGATTTATGCTCAAGGACCTGGGGGAGACTCTAGGAAGATCTGTGTTGGGGAGTAACTGTTACAGCTTTTATTATATGGATCTGAATTTTTATCCTTTAAAATGGTGCTTCGCAGACAGTTTTCCAAAAGATTTTATCATAGGGACGTCCCTTTCGAGGGTTTCAGGCGGCTCTTCGAGGTACTTCTGAGGGGGGATGTTGATGTTTCTACGGTAATGCAGGAAAAATTCCGAAAGTGTTTCCCCGATTTGGTTGGTGGAGGTATGATTTTCCCAGGGGATGTCTTATTGGATGGATTTTTTACAGAAGGGTCCGTTACAGTTGGTTCATAATCATCCCTCACGAAAAGATACCGAAGCTTCAAGGGATAATCCTCCCTATATTATGGTGTTGGGACGACTTTAGGTATCACTGCTGTAGCGATTCACCCCTAAGATCAGTATCAAAAAGTTAGCACTCAGGAAAGAACCACTTTATGTCCCCTTTTGTATTGGTCGTTTTGTTTTCGGACTGGGCCCTCAACATTTAATGAAAAGGGAAGTGCTTCAAAGCGGCCACGGACAAGCTTGTTTTCCTTTGGACGGTGGTTGTGCCTGAGAATGGATTGCTTCTGTAGGGGTTGTAATGGAGGGCGTCCATTCACTGCAAAATGGTACACATGGCACTGGACACTTTGCCAGTGGTGGAACTGAAGCAGTCACCTGAAGGTCTTATCTTGGGGAGCAGCATTTTAGGGTAACTCTACTGATGCTGACTTTCTCTGGGGAGTTCAAAAATTTGCAGGGGATGGCCTCTGATCAGATTTTAATTTGAGGAGATGATTTTGATGAAGCTTACGGTCAATTTGACTTCGGTTTGATTTTGGGTGACTTTGTGTTTTTCCTGAAAAAGTTTAGATTTTTCCTCCAGACATTGATGTTACATGGCAACACATAAAGGGAAAATGGCCGATTTAGCATTTTCAAAAGGCAACGCGAAGGTTTTTCTGCACTATTGGCTATTTATCCACTTTTTTTTTGCTCGGATAAGTTCTCTTTTGGGCACTGTGCCAGTTGTTCAGCCGTATACTACACAGAGACTCAGCATTATGACACGCCAGTGGGGGACTACCTGAAGCAGCTAAAAAACAGATAGGGAGGAGTGCGACGCCATGCGGTTTAGGCTGGGGTGGGTTGACCAAGCACATCACCCTGGCTCTCACCCGTAGTGCTTGTCAAAAAGAGGGTGGAACAGTTGTTCTGTGTTAGATTATCGCGGCTGAACTCTGTGGGCAAAGCTGACACTACCTTTGCCAAGGATTGATGAGTGGGGGAAATTTAACTCAGAGAAACGCAGTCTTTTCACTCTTGACAGTGGAGTTTCTTACCCGGAGTATCCCCGTGGCACCTGAAGATAGGCCAAAGACCATTCAGCGATGGGGGATCGTCTTTTTCAGTGGCGACGTATGCCTTTTTGGGTTTTTTTAATGCCCTACAACTTTTCAGCGAACTATGAATGCCATTCTTAGCCCAGTTCTCGGGCCGGGATTACATTGCTTACCTAGAGACATTGTTGTCTCATAAAACTTTGACGAACATCTGTGCATCTGAAAGAAACACTGGATATATTAGATTGTGCTGGATTCAAGCTAAATGTTAAAAAAATGTGAATTGTTGAAGAACTTCAAAGGGTTTTTTGGATTCGAGTTACTCTGAAGTATTTTTCCTGATCTGAAAAGTTCGACAATTGCGGAATGCCCGCCCCAAAAAAAAAGTAAGGGGAGGAAAAGATTCTTAGGAGCTACAGGATTTTCAGAGCATGGGGTTTCCCGTTATGCTAAAGTAGCTGCCCTTAACCAATCACAAAATAAAACTAGATTCAAATGGGCAATGAGTGCCGGAAAGCATTTCAATCTTGGAAAGATGCTTTGATGAATGCCCCGGGTTTTTCGTAAACCGAACTTTGATCTCCCTTTTGAGATACCATGAGCATCACAAGTTGCCATCGGGGCGCATTAATGCGATAGACGTGGAAACAAGCCCATGCCATAGCCTACTTAGTCGAAAGTTGAGAGGACCCGAGACTCGTTATTCTGCTTTCTGATCAGAAGCCTTGCGTTATTAAGGCGGCCGGCAATTTGACTTTTGTAATGGTTGCAAAATTCCGGTGTACATGCCCTCGGGCCACTTGTGTACGTTTCACAAAAAGGGCCAAAATCCCAGGATGTCTTTGGTGGGCATTGAAACTGTCTGGCATTATTTACCTTCTGTACAAGCCTGGGACCTCACCACCCCATTCCAGATTTGTAAGTCGAAATTTTTCAGCAGTGAGTATAGCAGATTTCCCGATCCAAAGAACATGGAGTCAGACAACTGAAGGGTCCGAGTTGAAAGAATTATTGCTTTTTTTGGGAGGAAGCAGTTCCTCCACAGAAAAACCTCCACGCCCTCTTAGAATTTGGGAAATCCAGATTGGTTTTGTTGTATATGTGAAAAAAACTTTCCTGACAAAATTTTGAGCCAAAATTGTGGTTCCTCGACAACTTCGAAGAAGTGCTTAATTAGCCCACTCTCCCTAATTGCGCTCACCATGGTTGTATTTAGAACATTTGTCGAAAATTAAGGAGGGTTTTATTTCCAATATGCTTCGGGACGTAAAAGGAGTAGGGTTGAGCCTGTGAGGACTGCCACGACGAAAAGACCCCAAGAAAGGCTCCTCTTGAAAGGCCCCCGGGTGTCTCAGCCCCTTTTAGAAAATAAGTCAGACTTGAATGGCTGGGGAGAATTGAGGCTGGTATCGTATTTGTCTGACATAAATGATCATTTAAAACTCGTTACGTCCAAATTTTTCATTGAAACAAGGGGACCCGGGAACTCGAAAGCTGATGCGATTTTCCGAAAATTTCATTACGTCTTTGGTCCTCCTCGCCTTAACAAAACTGGAGGGGGGGATCTGAATTTAATACGGCCTTAAGGAATGCTGTCGACTACTGCAGATAAAGACAACCTTGACAACTGCTTATCATCCTCAGGCTAAGGGGATGATAGAAAGACAAACCCGAGAAAGTTAAGGAGCAATTGCATCATTCAAATCAAAACTTCTCGATGGGAGCAGCTTATCCCCTCAGGTGAGGCTGGGCTTAAAAAGCGCTTCATGTATACAGGAGATCAGCCTTTATATTTAATGACAGGTCATCATGGGCATTTTCCTGTTGGATAACCAACATCTTGTCTACAATTCAGAGTCACTAGAGCCTTTTAATGCTCTAAATATAGCTCGTAAGGTAGCGAGACTACCAAGAACCGCAGGAACATGGAACGGATTTCGTAAGCGGTTCCCAAAACCCAAAAGGGCATTAGTAAGGGAGAAATCTCGTCTTAAAATAAGACGAGTTCGTAAGACTGGGGTAGAAAACTCCCAAAATCACCTGGTCAGGTCCTGCACGACCAAAAAGAAGATCGGTCCTGTTACCTTTTGCTAAAAAGGATATCAATCAACCTTTAATGAGAAGCAATTCACTTTAAATGATGAACCCCTTTTAAAAAGTCTGGGGTAGATCACTTACAGATTTTGTATAAGGAATATGTCTGATTTTGTTGACCCTTTTGGATAAATATGCGAACGGGGTTTAATGTTACTTGCACCCGGTTATCAAAATGTAATGTCTTTGTTCTTATTTTTTAAACTTTTAAAATGTTTTGTTTTAGATTACTTAGTTTTTATATGTTTTAAACGATATTAACATGCCAAATTTTAGTCTGAACCCAAGCCATTTTCCCTCTCGGGCAATCTTAAAAAAACAGATAAGATATATCTGGCTTTATTTACAGCTGCTTTCCTGGTCACTTTCACAGATTTAAAAAAGCCTGCGCAACTCCATGGGGTTTGGGGGGGGATTTTCTCATTCCGGGGGTATGAGGGACGTAACCACACCCTTTTCTGGTCTGTAATCCTGTGGAAGTAACCTGAGATGGAGGTTGATGCATAGGTGCGAAACCTGTGGTTGGAGATGAGGTTTCTGCAGTAACCTTGTGTGACAATGGATGTTGG
Organism: Penaeus chinensis; assembly: GCF_019202785.1. NCBI lineage: Eukaryota > Metazoa > Arthropoda > Malacostraca > Decapoda > Penaeidae > Penaeus > Penaeus chinensis. Next base: position 2,379,419 of record NC_061830.1, read on the forward strand.
AAATTATCACCGTCAGTGGAGGGCTACTGAATTGACAGCAGCGTCTCGAGGAGCATGGTCATGTTAAGACTGTCGGGGGGAGGGCCAGCCCTTCGGAGAGAGGAAGGGCAGGAGAGTTCGTCACCGTCGTCTCACGATGTCCCTGGATCTAAACCCGAGGCGCCCTAGAAACCCCAGAGAGGAGGGAGCAGATTCGCTAGTAGGGCGTGGGACTTCGAGGACCCCAATATGAGCGTGTGGACTTCGCTCTACCCCAGGTGGGGGAGGGGTTGTTTGTGAGCTGCCGCTCTTTATGCCTCTTCCGGCGAACCCATACCCACCAGCATCACCAAACCCCCATGAAAAGTCCCCGCGACCCCAAATTTTTTTCGTCCGGCCAGGGCGCGAGGTCTGACGGGGGGGCACCGCAGGAGGGCGAGAGGTATTGCCTGACGGAGGCGCTGCAGGAGGGGGATGGAGGGCGCCCCCCGGGCATTTTTTTTATCTTCGTTTTTGGCCAAGTATTTATGGTACAACGTCCGATGTCCCACCAGGCCTGCGAAAGGAAAACGTCGGGAGGGTCGCCCCATAGCTACGGGAATACCATGGGCGCCAAGATGCGACAGACATGGCCGAGGGAAAATCTAAACGGGGAATTGGCGCCAAAACCCCTCGTACCCCCGGAAATATTTTTATCGTTTATTTGAATTTATGTATGTTTTTTTTTTTTTCTTTTGGGTGTTTATATTTTGTATGTGTATTTTTCTTATTTAACTCCTTTATTTTTTCAAAATACGGCAATCCATTACTAAAATTTTAGATTTAAATAATATTCAGAAAGGCAGACGACATTTAAAACTTTTAAAATGAGTCTAGCTGCCGCGAACATCTCCTGGGGGCACGACCTTGTTTGCATAAATAAGGTGGGGTCAACCACCTTGCTTGAGTTGCGCACAGCATCGGCTCATTACCTGCGGTCGGCTATCCCTCAGATAACCGCCGTTCGGGCTTTGTCATTTTATTTGTGCTTTTTTATTTGTTCTTTTAACTATGGATCTTACAGTGAGTCTGCAGTTTTATCAGGTATTGTTTTTTATTTGTTTTATTTAAGATTGCCCCTTTTTACGTGTATTTGTGTTTACTTTTACCGGAGGTTTTATTTTGTTTGTGTTCTCGCTTTTTAAATAATAATGGTATTGAGTTTTGCCTTTTGTTTGCTTTTTCCAACTAAATATATCAGATAAAGTTTTATAGTTCATTTAATTTATTTTAACTCTTTCTATTTTAATAATAACTTTAATTTACTCGTATGATTTCACTTTTACGTTTTACCAGTTTTACACATTTTTGTTTTAAATTATCTATATTCCCTGTGAGTGCTTTGGGCAAAAGATTATTCGCTCATCTTTTCTTTGTTCATGAAATGACGCTACCAACCATAATACCGCACAAGACAAACGTCAAATGACAATTTCTTTGTGCCGGAACAGGAAGCCGGAGGCTTAGGTCTCGTTGGCTCCTACGGCCCCGCAAACTAGGGGGGGAGAAACGCAGACAACCCCTACAAAGAGAGAGAGAGAAAGAAAGAAAGAAAGAAAGAGAGAGAGAGAGAGAGAGAGAGAGAGAGAGAAGGGAATGGAAGGGTGGAGACAGGAAGGAGAGGAAGAACGAGAATCTGTCGAGTTAAGCTTTAACATTAACGGTTCAGTGATTCCATTTTCCCATCCAGTGTGATAAGGACAATATGAATAAAGATGATAATGACAATGACTATGACAATAATAATGATAACATTTGTGATGATAATTGCAATAACTATTATGGTGATTTTGATGATAATAAAGATTATATTAACAATAAAGAAATTGAAAGTAATAACTATAATGATGATGATGTGAAGAAGCAGGATAATGATAATAACAATAACGATGACAATAAAAATAGTGAAAATAATGATACTGATGATAGCAATAATGATGAAAATAAGAAAATAGAAAGATTGAAGATAATAATGATAATGATAATGATAACAATATTGATAATGATGATAATAATGATAATGATAATAATAATAATAATAATAAAGCAATATCAATAATGATGATAATAATAATAATAATAACAATAACAACAATGATAACAATAGTAATAAAAATAAGGATAATAATAATAACAGTAATAATAATAATAGTAATAATAATCATAATGAAATAATAATAATAACAATAATAATAATAAAGATATTGATGTGATAATGACAATAATGATAGAGATAATAATAATAATGATAACAATGATAATGATTATGTCAATGATGAAAGCAATTATAATGATGACAGTGATAATAGTAACTATAAAATAATATTGATATTATTAATATTCATGATAATAATAATGATTATGACAATCACAATGATAATACCATCATTTTTATTATTATCGTGAACAAGCAAACAAATAAATGCACAAGCAAGCAATGTACTAACAAATAGAGATTATGAACAAAATACAAAACAGTCTTCATTCTCTGAAAAATACAACAACCCACTTGAATTGTCAGTGACAAATATTCCTAGGTTTAATGCCAACTGTAAAGGATAAACTTTCCTATTTTATCTCGCTTTATGTCGGAAAAACTGAAATTTGTCTAAATGCACGTTACTGGATGAAAAAGTCAATAAACAAATCGGTAAGCAGATATTTTAATTAATTTCTTAATGAGCTGATAGAAAAATAAATGTTAATGATAACAGGTAGCTCAATTAACAAGTATAATGAATAAAATTTTAAAAATCTATATTTGTCAGCGTGAGAAGGTGGGGTAGCAATGAGAACGTAACTATTCCATATCTGACCCACGTACGTACGTACACTTGTGCATTCAAAGACAGATAATTGATAGATAGGTTGATAAATAGATAGACAGGTGGAGAGATAGAAAGATAGATAGATAGAAAGGTAAGTAGGTAAATAGATAGATAGGTAAAGAGAATAGACAGTAGGTCGATAGAGAGATAGACAGAAGGTCGATAAAGAGATAGACAGATAGATAAGTAGATGAATATATAGGTATAGATGAATAGGAATATAGACAGATAGGTAGATAGATAGATATACATATATACACACATCCACATAGAGAGGTGCAAACATACATATACACATCATACATACATCCAAACATACAAAGAGAGAGAGATAGATAGATAGACAGACAAATAAATAGATAGAGAGAGAGTTAGGTGTATATATATAGATATATGTCTATGTATGTGTGTATGTATCTGTATGTAAATATCTTTATATTATTAAGTATATAACCATAAAAGTATATAACCACAAAAGACGTCGACATAAACCAATAAGGAAACTCAATAAGCGACGGCAATGATTGGTTGCAAAGACTGCAATCCTCTCGCAATGAAAACCTTGCAGTGCGGGGTAAATGCGAGAGTCAGACCCCAGAAGAAAAAAATAAAAAATAAAAGGAAATGGAGATAACTTGTGGAATTTCATGTTATTTCTTTTTACTCATTAAATGTTAAATTTACGTGTGTTTTCGTTGATTTCGTTGTTGTTGTTGTTATGAATTATTATGTGCTCTTTGTGATTTGTTTCTTTGAAGATTTGTTCGAGTTTGTGTGAGGAAAGGAAAGAAAAGGAGAGAGAGAGGGGGGGAGTGGGCGGAGGGAAGAGAGAGAGGGAAAGAGAGAGTGGGGGGAGAGAGGGAGAGAGAGAGAGAGAAAGAGAGAGAGAGAGAGAGGGGGGGGGGGGGAGAGAGAGAGGGTAGGGGGGAAGAGAGAGAGAGGGAAAGTTAGGTGAGAGAGTAAGGGGGTAAACAGACAACGACGGAGACAGGCAGACAGATGGACAGACAAATATACGAAGACTTATGTAAATGTATCTGTGTTTCTAAAAGCGTTTATATGTTATACGTTACAAGATATATTCCCTTTACCTTGACTGCAGATACTTAGTCAAATATATACATAAATAGACAGACAGATAGCTTGAAGTGCAGTCACGTAAATCGATATTCAGATGGCACATTAACAGATATTCAACCAAGACAGATAGTTTGAAATGCAGACACATGAATCTACATTCTCATCGCGCATAAACAGTTATATATGAAATACATTAATAGGTACAATTATATTCATAAAGATCTGTTGAGTTTTTACCAAGTACCTTTTCCTCAGCAAAACATTCCCTCGCTCTCGTAACCCACCGTCGCCTACCACGTCATCTCTCTCCTCTCCCTCTCTTTCTCTCGCTCCAACACGCCATCTAGGAGGAAACAGCCACACAACACTTCCTGAGGTACCCATAAGTCCTCCATCGCCATAACATGTTCCTAACGTGATCACCCTGCCGGAAAGCCACCTCCAGATACACACAAGCGGGTGCGTGTGGATGGCTTGAGTGCCTGGCTTAGCGTGGTTCCGCCCTCTCTTGCCGTGATATCGGTCCCTGCCATTTCGGAGGGTTTGTGTCTGCCGCCCGTCTCTCCTGGTCTCGGCTTATGGGCGGGTGACAATAGCCTATGCTGGGCTGGAAGGATATTCGGGATGCGAAGGATATTAAGCTCAGGCTCTGGGCTCCGGGGATGTGTAATTTGCGTGAGAAGGAGCGTGGGTCTTTGTCATGCGTGAGGGGGTCTCTGCATGCACTGGCTGGTTCGTTCACTTCATTCGGTCTCCTTTTCTCTCGATCTTAATCTTTCTCTCCTTTGCTCTCTCTCTCGCTCTTTTTTCGCTTCTTCCCTTTCTCTCAATTGATATTTATTTATTTTTCTCCTTTATCTCTCGTTCTCTTTCTCTTATTAATATCTCTCTCTCACTCTCTCTCTCTCTCTCTCTCTCTCTCTCTCTCTCTCTTTCTCTCTCTCTCTCTCTCTCTCTCTCTCTCTCTCTCTCTCTCTCTCTCTCTCTCTCGCTTCTTCTTCTTCTTCTTCTTCTCCCTCTTCCTCTCTCTCTCTCCATCTCACTCTCCCCCTCCCTCCCTCCCTCTCTCTCCCTCCCTTCCCCTCTTACTCTCTCACCCCCTTTCTTCCACTCCCTCCTTCCCCCTCCCTCTCTCCCTCTCCCTGTATCTCTCTCTCCTCCTCCTCTTCCCTTCTCTCTCCTCCCAGCGTTTATGAACTTCTTCGCCCCAGCAAGATAGAGCATCAGATTTCGCTGCGTGGAACCAGATCCTTCGGCCATTTTCCTTATATTCTTGGCTGAGCAAATGAGATTCGACAGACGTTATGTATACTATTCATGTGCGGGGGACACACTCAAATACACACACTCAAACACACACATGCACACACACGCACACTCAAACACACACATGCACACATACACACACACACACACACACACTCAAACATACATATACACACACACATACTCAAACAGACACATGCACACACACACACACTCAAACACACACATGCACACACACACACACACACACACACACACACACACACACACACACACACATACACACACTCATATAGTTTTAACAGAGAACCTACGGTATTTAATGAGAGAAGAAAAGAATTGATGTTCTTTTCTTTGTTTCTTTATCATTATTATTATTGTTACTATCATTATCATCATTATTACTACCATTATCATTATCATTATTATTATCATTATTATTATCGTTATTATTATTTGTATCATTGTTCTTCTTATCAGTAGTATTATTATCACCATTATTATCGTTATTATTTTCATTGTTGTTGTTATTATTGCTATCATTGCTCTTATTATCATCATCATTATTTTTCTTTTAGTGTCATTGTTATTATCATTACTGTTATCATTATCTTTCTTACCATTATCCTTATCTATTATTATTATTATCCTTATCATCATTGTTATCATCATCATCATCATTACTACACATTTCCACGGCGTGTTTGGCCAAAGAGGGTTGAACTTTTAATAAGACGAAGACGAAAGACAGTGACAATACACGTTAAATAAGGAAGAGGAGGAGAGGAATGAAGGAGAGAGACTGATTAATGGATGAGAGGAAGGGGTAAGTAGCGACAGGGAAGAAGAAGGAGAGAAAATTTGCGAGGGGGAGGAAGAAAAAGAGAGAGAGAGGGACAAATTCTATGGAGAGTGAACGAGAGAAGGGCGGATAAAGTACGGAAGAATAGGAATGAAGGAGACAATAGGAGAGAAAGAGTAAGGGAGGAAGAGAGATAGAAACAGAAATTAGAGAGAGGGAGGTGAGGGAATGAGTGAGAGAGAAAGAGAGGGAAAGAGAGACAGATAGATAGATAGATAGATAGAGATAGAGAGAGAGAGAGAAAGGGAAAGAGAGATAGATAGATAGAGAGAGAGAGATAAATATGGAGAGAAAGAGATATAGACAGGAAAATAGGTACTTACGCTTAAATTTTTCATGTTTTCATTGTATCACACTTTCACATTCATTCGCAAATTCATATAACAATGTATTCAGTTTTTCCTAGGTTCGGTAAACAGGTGATAATAAAAAACTACAATACAAAATATTACTGTCATCTCAGTTACCTTTGACAGTTGCAAAAGTAACTGTGAATATATTGCTCACGTATCATTATCATTATTTTTTTTTTTTTTTTTTTTTTTTTTTTTTTTTTTTTTTTTTTACCATTATTTAAGAATATTCCTACCACATTTTTACACTATGAAGATAATTTCTTTCAATCATTATTACGATTCTTACATTGCTGCGGTTGAAACTACTACTGATACTGAATTCCTGTTTACTAATGCAATGCTACATTTATACTGTCATTACATTTCTACTACTATAACTAATACTACTATATTCGAAATATTGACTTAAAATCATTATATACAACTATTGATAATAGTACTATAAATCTATAAAGTAGTCATTATAGTTGATTATATAAAAATAAAGCACTAAAATCTACTACTACTACTACTACAACTACTACCACCACTACCATTGCAAAGCTATCAAAGGCGACAAATTGTAGTCTTAAGTATAATACTACTATACTACTACTACTACTACTACTACAACCACTCCTGTTACTATTGCTATTGTTACTACTATGACGACTGCTGGCACTACTACTTCTACTAATACCACCACCACCACCACCACAACCACCACTACTCGACAGGACCATTCATAAACTGCCTCGCCGTATATAGCAACCTCGCAAATCAATCGCGAGACGAAACTGCATCTCAAACGGCTTGCATCCGGTAAGACAAACTTTGCTAGTTCGCAGCTAGTTTCCCGGGACTTCTAACTGCTTCCTGTTCACCTTTGCTATGTAAATAGAGTCCTCCCACACAGGACCTCCTCCTCTCTGCTTTGCTCTCTCTCTTCTTTATTCATCTTTTTCTTCTTTTTTTCCGTTTACTCTGCGTGTCTCGGAGGTGTTTTTCTCTTCTTTCTTCATCTCCGTCTTCTACTTTCTCTCTTTCTTTCATCTCTCTTCCTTTTTTTTTTTTTTTTTTTTCACCTTCCTTCTCCCCTCCACCTCCTCCCTCTTCCTTCCTCCCCGTAGCTGGCAATTCCTTTCGTTCCTCCTCCTTTCCCCATCCACTCACTCCTTCTCCTTTCCTCCCTCCTTCTCCCTTCCTCCTCAAGCTTCCCCCTCCCTCCTATTCCATCTCTCTTCTTTCCCTCTTTATCCCTCAATCTCCTTCCTTCTCCCCTTTCTCCCCTTTCCTCTCTCCTCCACCTTTTCCATCCGCTCTCTCCCTCCTCTCCCCCACCACCTCCCTCTCTCCTTCCTCGTCGATGACTCCAGGGTGAAAGGAGGAAGGCAGGAGGGGGATAAGGGAGGGGGGGGGGGAGAGGATTCAGCGGAAGGATGAGACTAGGATATGAAAAGGATGGTTCACTGCCTCCAAGTTTCTAAGAGAGGAGTCGTATATGATTTTGTTTGTTTGTTTGCTTTCTTTTTCCATTCTAATAATGCTGTTGCGTATGTGTTCATGTGGAATATATATGCTTACTTGATTATGCATACGTAAAGGGAGGGGGTGGGGGGGGGGGAGATATAGAGAGAACGAGCGACGAGAGAGAGAGAGAGAGAGAGAGAGAGAGATGTAGAGAAAGAGAGAGAGAGGGAAGAAGAAGAAGAAAAAGAGAGAAAAAATCATAATAAGAGATAGAGAGAGAGAGAGAGAGTCAAAGGAAGAAAGAGAAAGAGATTGAGAAAGAGAGAGAGAGAGAAAGATAGAGAGAGACAGAGTCAAAGAAAGATAGAGAGTGAGAGAGAGAGAGAGAGAGAGAGAGTTAAAGAAAGAAAGAGAGAGAGAGAGAGGGAAGAAGGAGAAGAAGAAGAAAACAGTCAGAGAGAAGGAAAGAGGACATAAATTTTGAACATACATATACGATATAACAGGGGAAAAAAAATTATCGCATCAGAAATTAATAAACCTAAGTTATATGTTTACAAATTATGTCCGAGAAACTGTCGATGGCGAAGCACACACGTCAATGAAGCAAAATAAGAAATGTTGTATAGGTAATATTCGTCTAAATTATTATCGTTAATTAGTGAATAATAGCAATGTGAGGATTGTATATGGCAATGATAGAGTTAGTTAATTTGTCTTTTTTTCCCTGTTTACACCATTCATAAATTGTATAGGGCGACCTTTCAGATAAAATGGGATAATACTGAATAAAGACCAAAACAGTGTTACTTTCTCTCTCTCTGTCTATTTATTCATCTTTCTGTCTTTCTGTCTATCTATCTGTCTATTTATTCATCTTTCTGTCTTTCTGTCTATCTATCTGTCTATCTCTATCTCTGTCTCTATCATTTTCTCTCCCTCCGCCTTTCTCTCTCTCTCTCTCTCTCTCTCTCTATCTCTCTCTCTCTCTCTCTCTCTCTCTCTCTCTCTCTCTCTCTCTCTCTCTCTCTCTCTCTCTCTCTCTCTCTCTCTCTCTCTCTCTCTCTCTCTCTCTCTCTCTCTCTCTCTCTCTCTCTCCCTTTCTCTCTCTCCCTCCCTCTCTCTCCTCTCTCTTTACAACTGTCTGTATTTTCATGCATATGTGTGCACCCGAGTGTGAGATCACGTGACACGGCATCATCAAGGCCTTCAGCAATTAAAAATCTTGAGTGAGAGATGCAAGGAAGGAGATGTCATTATCTTCTCGACGTTAAATTGGGATACTTCGCATGTCCTTATTATGAATGTACTTATATACACACGTATACGCATGTGCATATGTTTCATATGTGTGTGTGTGTGTGTGTGTGTGAATATATATATATATATATATATATATATATATATATATATATATATATATATATATTCATCTATATCTATATAGCGATTACCGTTTTAAAAAATCC
>NC_061830.1:2398746-2401246 GCF_019202785.1 Penaeus chinensis
TAGAGGTACATACACACACAAAATAACACTTATACGCACGTACGCTTATATGTAAAGTAAGATAATATTGAAAATAAAAAGATTAAGATTTTATTTCATTAACTTTAAAAGAAAAATCTAATAAACTAACAAACATGTTAATTCATTTACATCGACATATAAACAAATTGGGACTTTCCATCTGCCCATCTATCTATCTGCTCGTCTGTCTATATATCTATCTGTTTTTGTATATCTGTTTGTTTGTCTCTGACTGTCAGTATGTCTATCTTCCTATCTGTCTGTCTATTTCCTTGCCTGTTTGTTGGATTATCTGTGGGTCTGTCCATCTATCCGTCTATATATCCACCTGTCTATCTGCCTGTCTGTCTGTCCCTTAGTCTATCTCTCTATCTCATTATCTCTCTGCCAATCTTAATCTTTAATTTTGATTTTTTTTTTTCTTATTCCTTTTTTACCTCTCATTTCCTTCCTCCCTTCTTCTTAGTATTTTTTTTTTTTTTTTAAGTTTTAGTTTCTATTTCCTCCTTTTATCTTCCATTTTCTTCTTCCTCTTTCCGCCTAGGCCTCCTTACCTTTAAGCAACCGCCGTTCCTCCCTAAGCCTACCTGATGCCTAGGCCTACGCGAGGCTCCGTGGACAAGGCAAACGTAATTTGACGAGACTTCCCTTCTTCTCTTTTCCCTTTTCTTGTTGTTGTTGTTGTTATTTGCAGTTTATAAAAGAGGTAAAATACTGAAGTTGATGTACATAAATAAATGAGAATTATAGATAGATAGATATAAATATAAATAGATAGATAAAATAAAAGATTATATATACATATATATATATATATATATATATATATATATATATATATATATATTATATATATATATATATATATATATATAAACATATATATATATATATATATATATATATATATATATATATATATATATATATATGTATATATGTATATATATATATATATATATATATATATATCTACGTATATATATATATATATATATATATATATGTGTGTGTGTGTGTGTGTGTGTGTGTGTGTGTGTGTGTGTGTGTGTGCATATGTTATATATATATATATATATATATATATATATATATATATATATATATATATATATATATATATATGTGTGTGTGTGTGTGTGTGTGTGTGTGTGTGTGTGTGTGTGTGTGTGTGTGTGTGTGCATATGTATATATATATATATATATATATATATATATATATATATATATATATATATATATATATATATATATATATATATATATATGTACACGTATATATATATATATATATATATATATATATATATGTATATATATGTACACGTATATATATATATACATATATATATATATATATATATATATATATATATATATATATATATATATAACAATCCTCCCTGACCTGGCCTCGAACCTAGGTCACTGCGGGTATGAGACCATGCCAAGCGACCCACTATAAGGAGTGTGCAACTAGGATCTAACTAGCTCCATAGACATTACCTTTCTACTCTTATATGAGTAATGATAGCGAGGTTTTACACACACTCCCCGTGGGCACTCGGTGGAAATTGATTTAGAAATTCGAAACCGAAGTCAGATATACTGAGGTGTGTGTATATATGAAAGATGGAATAATGCAATGCCATATTGATATAGATCAATGCGGCATTGCATTATTCCAACTTCCACGCGTATATATATATATATATATATATATATATATATATATATATATATACATGTGTCTGTATCTGTATGTGTGTGTGTCTGTATCTGTATGTGTGTGTGTCTGTATCTGTATGTGTGTGCGTCTGTATCTGTATGTGTGTGTGTCTGTATCTGTATGTGTGTGCGTCTGTATCTGTATGTGTGTGTGCCTGTATCTGTATATGTGTGCGTCCCGATGCCATTGTATAAGGAGAAAAAATTGAATCAGGCGAGGTTGTCAATCCAGCACCTTCTGGTGTTTGGGACAGAGCCAAGTCTCGGAAAAAATAATATTTTGCAAAAAAGAAGTTTGGTAGGCGCATCTGAGGTTGTGTGAAGGTTGGGGAACAACATTGAAAGTTGTGATGCCTTGGGTGTATTGGGAGCTTGTATGAGTGTATGTGTGTGTATACCCGTGCTGGTACACGCACACATACACACAAATAAAAACAGACATAAACACAAACACGTGTGTCTGTATCTGTATGTGTGTGTGTCTGTATCACAAACACAAACACGCACACACAACCAAACACACACATAAATACAACCAAACATACACACATACAAATACGCAAACGCATACACAAACAAACACACACACACAAATACAAACAAACACACACATACACACAAGCAAACATACACACACAAACAAACACACACACATACATTTGTCCTTGACACCAATATCACAATCAACAGACGAGACTTTACCACAGAAAATAAACAAAAACAAAAAACAAAGAAAGAGAATTATAGAAA
>NC_061830.1:2411246-2413746 GCF_019202785.1 Penaeus chinensis
TCTCCCTTTTCCTCATCCTCTTTTTCCTTCTCCTTCTGTCTCCCTCCTTCACTTCCGTTTCCGTTTCCGTTCGCTTCATCTCCCTCTTTCGTCCACTTTCCCTCTTTCTCCTTTCGCCTTCTTATCTCCACTTTCGTCCGTTTTTTTTTTTCTTTCTCTCTCTCTCTCTCCTTCTCTTTCTCCTATTTTTCTTTTTTCATCTCTGTTCCACATTCTCTACCTCTTTCTCTTTTTTCCTCCTCTCCTTCTTACTTGTCATCTCTTTCCTCCACCATTTTCCTTTTCTCCTCCTTACCCCATTCCCTCTCTTTTTTTTTCTTTCTCTGTCCTCCCCTTCCTTCTCTTTCTCTCCCTTATACTCTTCTTCCTTCTCTCCCGTATCTCTCTTTTCCTCCTTCCCCTTCTCCCTTTTTTCCTCCTTCTTATTCTCCCTCTTATCTCCACCCTCTCTCCCTTTTCCTTTCCCTCTTCGTTTATCTCCCTCTCATATCCACCTTCTCTCATTCTATTTCTCTCTATCTCCATCATCTCCCTTTCCTTCACATCTCCCTTCTCTTCTCTTCACCCCTACCCTCCTTCTTCCTTCATTTCTATTTCCTCCTCTTCCTCTCCCCCCTTTACCCTCCCTTCTCAATCGCCTCTCCCTTTATCTCTCTCTCCCTCTCCCTCCTTCTCCCTCTCATCTCCACCTTTCCTCCCATTATCTCTCTCTCCCTCTCCCTCCTTCTCCCTCTCATCTCCACCTTTCCTCCCTTTATCTCTCTCTCCCTCTCCCTCCTTCTCCCTCTCATATCACTTTCCCTCCCATTACCTCTCTCTCCCTCCTCCCTCTTCTGTCTCTCATCTCCACTTTCCTTCCCATTCACCTCAACCCCCCCCCCCCCTCTTCTCGAGTCTAAAACGACCAACGCATGCAACATATACCGTTATCTATCCCTGCATGACCTAGGCAGTCATGCAAAAGCAGAGTTTGCAATTTATAGTCCCTGCTGAAGGCTGCGCTTATCATTAATAGGCAAGTCATGTAGCGTGTGAGTCCGAGTTTGCTTGTTGTTGAGGTGAAAATGGGTGTGTGTGCAGGTATGTGTACGTGTGTTTGTGTGTGTGAACGTGGGTTTGTGTGTGCGTGTGTATGTGGGGCTGAGTGTCTATGTGTGCGTGTGTATGTGGCTGTGTGCGTGTGTATGTGGCTGTGTGCACAGGTCTGTGTGTGTGCTTGTGCTTGTGTAAGTGTGTGCGAGTGCTTATGTATGTGTGTTGGTTTGTTGGCGTGGATATTATTATGCGTGCGTTAAGCTGTAGGATTAAATGGTTGCATTTTTTTTTTTTTTTTCTTTCTTTTTGCAATTTGATGTACATGTTTTTCCTTTCTATTGGGTTAGTGGTATTACGGATAGTTATAATCTCTTTAAAAAATATCTACTGTATTGTGCTAATTTATATTGATATTGCAATGAAGGAATATGAACTGAATGATGATACATTGTCACGGTTATCGTTACAAAGAACAATATATTTATCATTAGCAATACTATCATGATTTACCATTATCATTATAATTTTCACTGTCACCATTATTATCATCATTATCACCACCACCATTATCATCACCATCACCATCATCATCATTACGAACACTATTACCATTATCAACTTTCAGTCTGCAACACCAAAACGCAACCGACATTCAATTTACACAAAGATTGCAATATCCAGGAGTGACTCTCGTGCAAGAGCTAGATCATAATGATTAATCATAATAATTACCCGTTTAATTCCTGGGCCATTTAACTGAGAAAGGGATAATAGCGGAGGCAGTTTAAAGCGAAGGCGATGTAATGCTTAAGGGGGAAGATTCATCACAGGTTTAAAGTAGGAAAGAGAGAGAGAGAGAGAGAGAGAGAGAGAGGGAGAGGGGGAATGGGAGAGAGGAAGGGAGAATGAGAAGAAGGAAAGGAGGGACGGAGGGAAAGAGAAGGAGAGAGGGAGAATGAGAGAGAGGGAGGGAGAATGAGAAGACAGGGAAGAGGGATGGAGAGAGAGAGAGAGAGTGGCAGAAGGAAAAGAGGGACGGAGGGAAAGAGAAGGAGAGAGGGAGAATGAGAGAGAGGGAGGGAGAATGAGAAGACAGGGAGGAGGGATGGAGAGAGAGAGAGAGAGTGGCAGAATTGAGGGAGGTGAGAGAAAGAGTGAGAGAGAGAGGGATAGGGAGGGAGAAAGATAGACACATAGGAGGTAAGGCAGCGAAACAGAAAGGCAGAGGAGGTGGGAGAGAAAGAAAATGATAAAGGAGAAGAAGAAGAAGAAGAAGAAGAAGTAGAAGAGGAAAAAGAAGAAGGAGAAGAAGAGGAAGAAGAAGAAAAAGAAGAAAGAAAGAGAGAGAGAGAGAGAGAGAGAGAGAGAAAGAGAGAGACATACAAAGAGTCGGAAGAAAAAAGGAGAGACTGAAAGAAAAAACAAGAGGGAGGAAGATACACAGAAGGAGAAAAAGAAAGATAAA
>NC_061830.1:2418746-2423746 GCF_019202785.1 Penaeus chinensis
CTCTTTTATCTTTCTCTCTCTCCTAAATTATCCAACACGCGCGCATGTATGTGTGCGTGCGTGTGTGTGTGGGCATGTATGTGTGTGTATGTGTGTGTGTGTAACAATCAATCAGTCATCTGTCATTTACTTATTTATCTTTTTATATTAATATATATTTATGTGTGTTCGGGCGCAAGCATTCATGAAAACGTATGTCTGCCTACTTTTCCCGCATTTGCCCACAACCCAAACCAATTAATTACACGTCTTACACAACCTACTTACAACTTCATAACAGAAAAGCCTAATCTCACGACAGGAACCTCAAATTTCACAGTAGAACTTCCCTTCACTCACAGCAGAACCTCGAACCTCACATAACAAAATCCCACAAGAAAAAAAAATCACAAAAGAACCTCACAACAGAAACCCTGCCAATCTCACAGCAGAACCCCACATTTGAAGCACACATTTTAACCCCACATTTGAACCCTATATTTGGACCCCACATTTGAACCCCACATTTGAACCCCTCATTTGAACCCCTCATTTGAACCCCTCATTTAAACCCCACATTTGAACCCCTCATTTAAAATTAAACCCCATATTTGAACCCTACATTTGAACCCCTCATTTGAACCCCACATTTGAACCCCACATTTGAACCCCTCATTTGAACCCCTCATTTGAACCCCTCATTTGAACCCCACATTTAAACCCCTCATTTGAACCCCACATTTGAACCCCTTATTTGAACCCCTCATTTGAACCCCTCATTTAAACCCTACATTTTAACCCCACATTGGAACCCCTCATTTGAACCCCACATTTGAACCCCTCATTTGAACCCCTCATTTGAACCCCTCATTTGAACCCCTCATTTAAACCCTACAGTTTAACCCCACATTTGAACCCCTCATTTGAACCCCTCTTTTGAACCCCTCATTTGAACCCCACATTTGAACCCCTAATTTGAACCCCTCATTTGAACCCTATATTTGAACCCCACATTTAAACCCCTCATTTAAACCCCTCATTTGAACCCCTCATTTGAACCCCTCATTTGAATCCCTCATTTGAACCCCACATTTATACCCCTCATTTGAACCCCACATTTGAACCCCTCATTTGAACCCCACATTTGAACACCTCATTTGAACCCCTCATTTGAACCCCTCATTTGAACCCCTCATTTGAACCCCTCATTTGAACCCCTCATTTGAACCCCACATTTAAACCCCTCATTTGAACCCCACATTTGAACCCCCCATTTGAACCCCTCATTTGAACCCCTCATTTGAACACCTCATTTAAACCCTACATTTTAACCTCACATTTGAACCCCTCATTTGAACCCCTCATTTAAACCCCACATTTGAACCCCTTATTTGAACCCATCATTTAAACCCCATATTTGAACCCTACATTTGAACCCCTAATTTGAAACCCTCATTTGAACCCCTCATTTGAACCCCTCATTTGAACCCCACATTTAAACCCCTCATTTGAACCCCTCATTTAAACCCCACATTTAAACCCCTCATTTAAACCCCTAATTTGAACCCCTCATTTAAATCCCACATTTTAACCCCTCATTTGCACCCCACATTTGAACCCCTCTTTTAAACCCCTCATTTAAATCCCACATTTTAACCCCATACTTGAACCCTACATTTAAACCCCATATTTGAACCCTATATTTGAACCCCACATTTGAAGCCAACACTTGAACCCCACATTTGAGCCTTACATTTGAACTTCACATTCGAACCCACATTTGAACCTTACACTTGAACCCCACATTTGAGTCCCACATTTGAACTTTACATTTGAACCCTACACTTAAACTCCGCGTTTGAACCTTACACTTAAACTCCACGTTTGAACCTCATAACAACAGAACCCCCCAAGCCTCACTAACGGCACTTGCATCACTCACTCTTAGAAATGCGTCCGCTCGTAGATCGGGAACTTCGCCCAAGGAAAGCGCAGTTGGCGAAGTTTGATGAAAGTGTTCTCGAGGATTAAATGTCAGCGAAGTTTTGGGGGTGGGTGGGGGGGGCGGTAAGGGGGAGGGGGGGGAAGGGGGAAGGGGGAAGGGGGGTTCCTTGGATTCTGTCATTTGTTTGCTTTCAAGTTTAAGCGTCGCTTCGTTGGAAGGGTAGGGTGGGGGTGGTGGTCCTCCTCTGTCTTCCTCTTCTTTGCTCACAGAGACGGGGAGGGGGAGGGGGGGAGGGGGGAGGGGTATGGTTTCGCGTTTGGAATGGTTTTTCTGGAGATCTTGAGTGGGAGGCCTGTGTCTGGGTTATTGTTTGTGTGTCTATATGTTTGTATCATATATGTGTGTGTGTGTATACATATACACACGCAACATACAAACGCACACACACACACACACACACACACACATACACTCATACTCACACAACAACCACACAGATACACACACACACCATTATCTATCTACCTATCTTTCAAGACAGATAGACAGACAAAGACAGATAAACCCGTAAATACCTTCGTTCAATCCAACTTCGCGTGTTCCTGAAGCCAGTTCACCCAAAACAAGATACCTGGGAAAGATTGCACCAAAACTGTATTCTTCTGTTAAAAAAAAAAATAAATAAAAAAAAAAAAAAATAATAATAATAATAATAATAAATAAAACAGAAAAATTAAATAAAAATAAAAACTGTGGCTAAATCTAGTACAAAGATCGTAAGCTCATTTTAAACCGTTTTCAAAAATCCTAGACATGATCGTCTTAGGCTCAAGTTACCAACAGCTAGTAAAGGTGGTTTCAGTTCCTAACCCTTTTTCAAAATCCATACCCAATCGGTTCAAGTTACTAGCAGTTAGTTAAGGTAGTTTAAGTTCCCGTCGTACGCATACAATAGGTAATCGAGACCTTAACTTGTGGAAAAAGTGAAGTGAGGGAGAGATATATTAGCCTCAGGAATGGCAGATAAGGTTATAGATGGAGGGAAGTGAGGGTCATCTTTGTTGCATAGTGTAATGGTATATGTTGCACTGACCAAAGGACAGGAACTAGAGATCAGTGACTCGATGTTTTGCTGTTCTCTAGGAGCTGACGAGTCAGTGAAAATCTCTCTCTCTCTCTCTCTCTCTCTCTCTCTCTGTCTCTCTCTCTCTCTCTCTCTCTCTCTCTCTCTCTCTCACACACACACTGGACGAGGATCTAAAAGGAGCAGGGGAGGTAGGATGGTTTTGTCCCGAAGAGAGGAAAGAGAAAAAGGACTTTGAGGATGAAACCGCTAGTTACGACAGGCAGAGGCAAAGAAAGAGGTAAAGAATGAGGTTTCTGGATGTGACTGAGGAAGATGCGCAAATGAGAACAAAGCAGAGGACAGGATGGGAAAAAAAATATGTATTCTTAGATAATGGATGATACTTAAATAATTGATAAATAAATAAAAAGTAGTGATAAATAAAGATCCTCCCCATCCCCCACAGAAAAGAAAATAAAGATAAAAAAAATACAAAATAATCACCTACCCCCCAACAACAACAAAAAAAAAAAAACAATAAATAAATAAATAAATAAAAACCGCCCCTATCTACCTTCCTCTGTTCTCCCTTTCCCTCCCTGTTCCTCCTCCCTGCCAGCCGTAAGACCAAGAAGGGAGGAAGAAAGGGGGAGGGGGGGAGAGAAGAACTTCATCCCGGCGTCATTTCTCTTTAAGAAAAGCTTAATCAATTGAGAAAAAAGGGAGCGGTTCTCAGAGGCCAGAGAAGGGAGACTTCCTGCTTTCAAGGAGGGAGAAAGTGGCTTATCTTGTGGGGATGTTGGTGGGGAGAGGAGGAGGGGTGGGGAGAGGAGGAGGGGAGGGGGAAGGGAGGGAGGAGGTGAAAGGAGGGAGATGGAGGGTGGAAGAGAAAAAGGGTGGAAGGGAGGAGAGGTTGGAAAATGGGGAGGAAGGTGGGAAATGGGGAGGGAAGGGTGGAAGAAGGGGAGGGAGGAAAGTGGGGAAGAGGGAAGGGTGGAAAGGACGAAAGAGGGGAAAAGGGTGGAAAAAGGGAAAGCGTGAGGAAGAGGGGAGGGGGGTTTAGCGAAAGAGGGTGGAAGGTGGAAAGAAGAGAGGAAGGGAGGAGTAAATGAGGGAGATAGAAGGACGGAAGAGAGTGAGGTAGAGAAGGAGAGGGAGTGAAGAGGACGGAGGAAGAAACAGGTAGAAGTTCACGTCAATGAAAATTCATTGTGATAATTACGTGTGTGTTTTCTTCATCCCCACACACAAAAAACAACAACACGTGACGGATATTTACATACGAATAAACAAATTCAGGGAAATGAACAAAAAGATATATTCATATACCACATAGAGTAAAAAAAAAAAAAAAAAAGATAACGTGTAAATAACATATATATCGCCTTTAATGCAAAACTTGATTAAAATTCCAGTATACGTATTTTGAAGCAAGTAAACCCATTAAATTCCCTTGGTTCTTATCATTTTTTTTTTTTTCATTCCGTAGAAATTCCTTAACTTCTGACTATTTTTTCCTTATGCTTAACTCTACACTTATCTGACATTCCTTTTGCTTCAGCCTACTCATTTCTTACGTTCCTCCTGCTCAAATCGTCCTCATTTTTACCTCTTTGCTTAATTTCCTTTTTTATCTGTTTTATCACTATTCATCTTTAATCGATTTTCTGGGTCTCCAACCTTTCTGTTTATTTGTACTTATATTCAAGCTTTTCCTGGAATTCCATAATTTGCTCTCTTTGTTTTTTTTTTTTTTTTTTTTCTTTTAGCTCATTTGCATGCTTTCTCCCGCCCACAGCCTGTTATTTCCCAAATATTGTCCTGCTTATATTCTGTTTTGTCCCTACTTATCCACCTTTCTCTAACCTCTCCTGTTTCCCATCCTCCCCCCCCCCCCCAAACCCCGATTATTTAACGCAATATATAAACCTCTTCCTGCTTACAACCCGCTCTGCTTAAACCCCCTTCTACTTAAATCCCAACTTATCTAACCCTCATTCCCTGCCGACA
>NC_061830.1:2431246-2433746 GCF_019202785.1 Penaeus chinensis
ACACCTCCCTTTTTCGTCACAGCATCATATCTGCATCACCGCCTCCCTCTTCCCCGAGATGATGTCCTGAGCGCAGCATCCGGAACAATGGCGTTTAATTCCTCGAAAGAAAACGGGAGTGCGATTTGCTCGCGGGGAGATTAAGACCAAAGTTTGGGCGAGGGGAGGGGGGGGGGAAGGAGGAAGGGAAGGAGGGAAGGAGGGAGGGAGGGAGGGAGGGAGGGAGGGAGGGAGGGAGGAAGGGAAGGAGGGAGGGAGGGAGGGAGGGAGGGAGGAAGGGAAGGAGGGAGGGAGGGAGGGAGGGAGGGAGGGAGGGAGGAAGGGAAGGAGGGAGGGAAGGAGGGAGGGAAGGAGGGAGGGAGGAAAGGAGGGAGGGAAGGAGGTAGGGAGGGACGGAGGGAGGGAGGGAGGGAGGGAGGGAGGGAGGGAGGGAGGGAGGAAGGGAAGGAGGGAGGGAGGGAGGGGAGGAGGGAGGGAAGGAGGGAGGAGACAGAGGAGGGGAGGATTGAAAGGAGGAGGGAAAGGAGGAGAGGGAAGGAGGGAAGAAGGTAGAGGAAGGGAGGGAAGGGGAGAGGAAGAAGGAAGGAGGGAGGGAGGGAGAGAGGGAAGGAGGGGGAGAGGGAGGGAGCGAGTTTGCTGACTAATTCGGAGTGAAATTAAATCTAGACGAAGAGAGACTATAAGCCTTAACTCCTTGTCAGCCTCTTCCCTTCCCTTCCGTCCTTCGAAGCCTCAATACCTTCTCTTCATTCGTCCTTAATGTTATTCCCCATTCTCTTTTTCTCTCTTTCTCTCTCTCTCTCTCTCTTTCTCTTTCTCTCTCTCTGTCTGTCTGTCTCTCTCTGTCTGTCTGTCTCTCTCTCTCTCTCTCTCTCTCTCTCTCTCTCTCTCTCTCTCTCTCTCTCTCTCTCTCTTTCTTTCTCTCTCTGTCTGTCTGTCTGTCTCTCTCTCTCTCTCTCTCTCTCTCTCTCTTTCTTTCTCTCTCTGTCTGTTTCTCTCTCTCTCTCTCTCTCTCTCTATCTATCTATCTATCTATCTATCTATCTATCTATCTATCTCTCTTTCTTTGTTTTGTGTTCTTTTCCTCGCTCTTTTTTTTCTCTTCCTATTTTCTTTTTCTTTTTTCTTTCTTTTTTTCCTAATTTTCCTTTTATTTCTGGTTTCTTTTTTATACGCTTTACTCATCGTATTTTTCCCTTTCTTTTTCTCCTTTCCGCTCCTTTTTTTCTTTCTCTTCTCTCTCTTCTTCTCCCCCCCCCCCCCCGCCACTCCTCCTTTCTCCCTCCCCTTCTTCTCCTCTATCCCTCTCCCTTTTCTTATCTCCCCCCCCCCTTCAACACTTTTTACCACTTCCTCCCCACAACCTCACCCCCTCCTCTTCTCCCTCCCCCCGTTCTCCTCCCCTCCCCCCTCTTCAGCTCATTTTACCACTTTTCCCCACCACCCCTCCCCCTCCTCTTCTCCCCTCCCCTTTCAGCATTTTTTACCCATTCTTCCCCCCCCTCCCCCCCTCATCTTCTCCCCCCTCCTCTTCTCCCCATCCCCCCTTCTCCTTATCCCCTCCCCACCTTCCTCAGCAACTTGCATACGATTACATTTCGTTAAATTTAAAAGACACGCCACCACCCTTTTAATTGACGTGTGTAAATGTTTATGTTTATGCAAAGAAGAAATGACTAAATGAGTGAAAGAAGCAGAGGGATAGTGGATAGGTGTATGTATGTGTGTTTGAGTGTATGTGTTTGGGGCGAGAATGTAAAACAGTGGTAGGCGTGTATTTTTGGCCGCGTGCGAGGGATTTGTTCCTTAAACGCAGATGGTATACGATTTAATATTGCTTCTACTCTGATTGGGCTCATTCCATCTTTAACAGGTCTGTTAAAAAACTCATGCCTTTCGTTACAGTTACCAGAGGGTATGGAAAACGTGTGAATTAATCAAACCTTTCAAATATTTATTAAGACACAAGGAGAAACCACAACTAAAACAAGGCAAAACACAAGGTAAACACAAGTAAAAAATAAATAAAATAATTAAAACACAACTAAAACGCGAAATTATAACATAAAATCAATAAGGCAAACACATAAAACGAACAAGTAAAACACTCAAAGAAACAAAACAAGTAAGATAAGGAAATAAAACTTAAAATGCTTAAGACTAACTTCAAAAACAAAAAGAAGCACCGGGGTCCATATAATACACCGACTTCATTAAAAAGAACGCAGATGTCTCCCAAAACGTCACTGATTAATACTCCGCGACCAATTACCTTTTAGAACCGAGGGTCCATTCCGAGCTTCTCTCAGTTCCCAGCCTCCGCTGACCAGGGCTGTGGAGTCGGTCCTCAAAACACCCGACTCCGAATCCTTGATCTCTCGTGTATCCGACTCCAACTACGATCCCTAAGTATATTTTTTTTTTTCTCAAAAAGTGGGATTTTTTTGCGAATTACGTTGAGGAGTCGAGACAGTTTTACCAATGACTCTGGCCAAAGCGA
>NC_061830.1:2438746-2443746 GCF_019202785.1 Penaeus chinensis
ACTCATTACGACATATACAAGTTCCACAGAAAGCAGAAACATTGAACAGGTTGATGATAACCTTCTAATCCAAAGTATTCATAATTAACAAACAGGAATTCACTGATGCTTTGATAATAAAGTGTGGCTCATTTAGTTAAATATCTAACAGGCCGGATTTCATGTGGTTATGTTGTCTTTGATATTGACTATTATATGGACTTGTGATGGAGTATTCACGAAAGTCAAAATAATGAATATGTAAATACACTACAGTCACCTGTGTTTCTAAAAGTAAAAGAAAGTAGATTACAAAAATAAATGTAATTCAAACACACACACACACACACACACATACACACACACACACACACACACATATATATATATATATATATATATATATATATATATATATATATATATGTATGTATATATTCGGACTACAAAAATAATTTAACTATTTGAAACTTTTCTATTTATTAACAACCCTCCTCGAAATAAGAAACTTCCAACTTCTGCTTTTGCGTCGTCAGGATTAGCGTTAACAGCAGCCATTTATTGGATGAGTTGCCAATTCCCTTCTTTTTCTCCAATTTCCTCTTCTGTGCCAGAAACGAGCATGGTAATCTGGTTCCAAGACGAGAGAGACATTGTGACGCAAGAATTACTACAAGGCTATAACTGGAATAAGTTATCTCGATTTTGAAAATGTAGTAATGGATTGTACTTGTAAGGCTATCAGTAGAAGTAGTAATAGCAGTAGTAGTACCGGAAGCAGACAGTATTAGCAGTAGCAGTAGTAGCAGCAATAGTAGTAGTAGTAGTAGCGGCAGTCGTAAAAGTAGTAGCGGTAGTAATAATAACAATGTCAGTAGTAGTAGTAGTAGTAATAGTAGTAGTAGTAGTAGTAGTAGTAGTAGCAGTAGTAGTAGTAGAAGTAGAAGCAGTAGTAGTAGTAGTAGTAGTAGTAGTAGTAGTAGTAGTAGTAGTAGTAGTAGTAGTAGTAGTAGTAGTAGTAGTAGTAGTAGTAGTAGTAGTAGTAGTAGTAGTAGTAGTAGTAGTAGTAGTAGTAGTAGTAGTAGTAGTAGTAGTAGTAGTAGTAGTAGTAGTAGTAGTAGTAGTAGTAGTAGTAGTAGTAGTAGTAGTAGTAGTAGTAGTAGTAGTAGTAGTAGTAGTAGTAGTAGTAGTAGTAGTAGTAGTAGTAGTAGTAGTAGTAGTAGTAGTAGTAGTAGTAGTAGTAGTAGTAGTAGTAGTAGTAGTAGTAGTAGTAGTAGTAGTAGTAGTAGTAGTAGTAGTAGTAGTAGTAGTAGTAGTAGTAGTAGTAGTAGTAGTAGTAGTAGTAGTAGTAGTAGTAGTAGTAGTAGTAGTAGTAGTAGTAGTAGTAGTAGTAGTAGTAGTAGTAGTAGTAGTAGTAGTAGTAGTAGTAGTAGTAGTAGTAGTAGTAGTAGTAGTAGTAGTAGTAGTAGTAGTAGTAGTAGTAGTAGTAGTAGTAGTAGTAGTAGTAGTAGTAGTAGTAGTAGTAGTAGTAGTAGTAGTAGTAGTAGTAGTAGTAGTAGTAGTAGTAGTAGTAGTAGTAGTAGTAGTAGTAGTAGTAGTAGTAGTAGTAGTAGTAGTAGTAGTAGTAGTAGTAGTAGTAGTAGTAGTAGTAGTAGTAGTAGTAGTAGTAGTAGTAGTAGTAGTAGTAGTAGTAGTAGTAGTAGTAGTAGTAGTAGTAGTAGTAGTAGTAGTAGTAGTAGTAGTAGTAGTAGTAGTAGTAGTAGTAGTAGTAGTAGTAGTAGTAGTAGTAGTAGTAGTAGTAGTAGTAGTAGTAGTAGTAGTAGTAGTAGTAGTAGTAGTAGTAGTAGTAGTAGTAGTAGTAGTAGTAGTAGTAGTAGTAGTAGTAGTAGTAGTAGTAGTAGTAGTAGTAGTAGTAGTAGTAGTAGTAGTAGTAGTAGTAGTAGTAGTAGTAGTAGTAGTAGTAGTAGTAGTAGTAGTAGTAGTAGTAGTAGTAGTAGTAGTAGTAGTAGTAGTAGTAGTAGTAGTAGTAGTAGTAGTAGTAGTAGTAGTAGTAGTAGTAGTAGTAGTAGTAGTAGTAGTAGTAGTAGTAGTAGTAGTAGTAGTAGTAGTAGTAGTAGTAGTAGTAGTAGTAGTAGTAGTAGTAGTAGTAGTAGTAGTAGTAGTAGTAGTAGTAGTAGTAGTAGTAGTAGTAGTAGTAGTAGTAGTAGTAGTAGTAGTAGTAGTAGTAGTAGTAGTAGTAGTAGTAGTAGTAGTAGTAGTAGTAGTAGTAGTAGTAGTAGTAGTAGTAGTAGTAGTAGTAGTAGTAGTAGTAGTAGTAGTAGTAGTAGTAGTAGTAGTAGTAGTAGTAGTAGTAGTAGTAGTAGTAGTAGTAGTATTGTATATGTATTTATAAAAAATAAACAGATACACATATAGCCTGACACACAGACATGCACCTATACATGTTCTATACACACAAGCCATCCTAATACCCCTTCCCATCCACCCCCACTCCCTAGGTCCTCCCTCCCCCCTCCCTCCCCTAGGTCCTCCCCAAAGGCTAGTCGATCTCGGGAGAGCAAGGCAGGGCCGCAGGAGCAACGGGGTCCTTCTCAGCTCGCTCCTAAATCCTAGTGGAAACCTAGTCACTGGGTCGGATCGTGGTTTAGATGCTATGGCTGTAATATTATTTTCAGTTTGTGCGTTTGTGTTTGTGTGTGTGTGTTTATGTGTGCGTGTGTCTGTGTGTGTGTTTGTGTTTGTGTGTGTGTGTTTATGTGTGCGTGTGTCTGTGTGTGTGTTTGTGTTTGTGTGTGTTTGTTTGTATGCGTGTGTATGTGTGTGTGTTTGTGTGCGTGTGTGTTTGTTTGTATGCGTGTGTATGTGCGTGTGTGTAGAGAGAAAACATTCTCATTATTTTTTGTCAATTTTCATTTATATTTAATCCTCTTTTGCCTCTTAATTAAAACTCATTTTAGACAGACGATGTATATTACGAACACATTCATGTAAACTATAATCAGCAACTCTAATCCTAAAAAAACAAATCCTGCCAAACAATTAAACGGAGAAATTAAAACCTTTCTTTGCAGAAATTGTTAGGCGTCGGATATTGTAGAAATGTATTTTCCTAAAGCGTCTGCGGGAAAATTTAAGAAGGAAGAGAGAAAGGAGGTTGTTTTGAAAATAGCGCCGATGTTTTATCATGATCCCCGTAATGATCCAAAGAGATTTCAAGTCCGCTGATGTTTTGAAATTATTCTTTAGCTTAAAGTCCAGTTGGTCCCTTCTTAGCTTTTAATTCGGTTGATCACTCTAGCTTTTAATTTAGATGCAGATATTATCATTGTCAAACCAGAGAATAGAATAACTTCTCAATATCAATGATTATTCCGACAGACATTTAAAAGTATTGCTTAAGTGATTGATTTTATCATTATGATAATAATCATAATGATTACTGTTCTGATCATTCTAATTATTATTATTATTTCAATTATTATCATTATTATTGTTGTTATTATTATCATCATTGTCAGTATGACTATAATTGCTATAACAATATTTATTATTATCATCAATATCATCATCATCATCATCATCATCATCATCATCATCATTATTATTTCTATGACTGCTATTATTATCATTATTAGCATCATCATTTTATTATTATCATTATCATTGTTATTATTATATAATTATCATCATCATTATTATTATTACTATTATTATCATTATTATTATCACTATTTTATCATCAATATTGTTTCTGTTATTATTATAACTGTTGTTATTATTGATATACATTTTATTATTGTCCTTATTACTATTATCACTACTATTATTGTTGTTGTTTTTGTTCTTGTTGACATCATTATCATTTTAATTATCATCATTTTTACTGTTATCATTATTAATATTATTACTATTACTATCGTTGTCCTTATCATTACCATTAGTATTCTTATTGTTATCTTCAGCATTATCATTACTATTGTTATCATTGGTTATTATTGTTATCACTATCCCATCTTAATACCTGGTCGTCATTCCTACTTTATCTTTTCTTCTAAATTCTTCCTTTCAAAATACAGTTTCTCCTTTTTCTTTCTAATGTCTCCCTCTTTCTAATATCTATCCCTTTTCCTTCTTCTTCTACTTTCATAATAATTTTTTTTTTTCTCCGTCGTATATTCTTTTCATCTCTCTTCATCGCGTGATTATAACATTTCATTTTTTTTCTTCTCTATTTACCGTTATATTTGCAGTACTTCAGGTTTTTCTTAAATTTCAGTCATTAATAATCCCAGTCAGGTCTTAAAAACGTAATATATTTCAATTGTGTCTGTTACGCGCGTCTAGAGGGGTTCTCAGAGTCAGTTGCTGTGAAATGCGTTTATTAAATGTTTTGTTAATTTAAGTCTTCCCTGATGTCATCACGTTAATATCCTCTGCTTCGTGATTGTAAGTACATTAACGTGGACATATCGATGCTTGAGTTATCGATGAAAACTTTAATAACTTAGTGTAGAAACGTATTTACACGGGCAATTGATAATATTTTTTTAGGCGTTTATATATTTATTTCTCTTTTCCTGGTTCTTGGCTATTATTAATTTCATCGATCTGCTGTTTATCTTTATTTTTGTTCTCGCGATATTTTTTTTGCAATATCAATCTATTGTAGTAAACAGGTAATAAATCAGGTACACAAAAGGTACATTGTTTTTCCTGACAACTTCACGACTTATGACATATAGAGATTTTTGAAGTCAGTAACAGGAGGACTGTTTGTCTTTTTTTATTGCGAGTAGTAGTTTTAGTATTAGTAGATATAGTTGTAGCAGTAGTAGTAGTAGAAATAGCAGTAATAACAGTAACATCATACACAGTCACAAACACATACGCACATACATACATATTGTTACATATGCACAAACAATCGTATACACATGCAAGCAAAAACACACACACACATAACCAAAAATAAACAAAACATAAATAGAAACACACACACGCAGAAAAACAAACACAGACAC
>NC_061830.1:2454981-2459981 GCF_019202785.1 Penaeus chinensis
AGAAGAAGAAGAAAGATAGAAGGAGGAGAAGGAACAGGAAGAATAGAAGAAGAAGAAGCAGAGTGTGAAAAAGAAGAAGGAGGAGGAGAAGACGAAGAAGAAGAAGAGAGAAGAAGAAGAAGAAGAAGAAGAAAGAAGTATAGAAGAAAGGAAAGAAGAAGAAGAAGTAGAAGAAAAAAAGAAAAAGAAGTAGAAGATGAAGAAAAGAAGAAGAAGAAGGAGAAAGAAGAAGGAGATTGAATAGGAAGAGTAGAAGAAGAAGAAGCAAAAGGTGTAGAAGAGGAAGGAGAAGTAAAAGAAAGAAAATAAGAACAAGAATAAGAATAAGAATAAGAAGAAAGAAGAAAGACGAAAAAGTAGAGGAAAGAAAAAAGAACAAAAAGACAAAGAATTCGAAGAAAAAAGAAAAAGAAGAGGTAGAAGAAGAAGAAGTAACAGCAATAGAAAAGGAAGAACAACAATAATAATAATTAAAGAACAACAGAAACAGCAAAAACAACAACAAAACAACAACAACAACAACAACAACAAAAACAACAACGACAAAAAAACAGCAAAGACAACAACAACAACTCAAAACTGAACTTAAAAAATTACAAATAAAATGGCTTACAGGATTTCCTTACACAAGAGAAGCAACGTAAAAGTTCTGTTTATACAGCGAACGGCAACTCAGCCATTCATTCCGAAGATGAATATTCATGACCTTTAAGATTGAATAAAACCGCTTTACATGTTGTATAACGTAATATTTGTTCTTAGTTTGGAACAAGAGCCCTGATTGGTCAGAATGTTAGATTGTCAACACATGCGATTGGCTGTCTTTGTTGTGTGTGTGTGTGTGTATATGTGTGTGAATTTGTGTGTGTGTGTGTGTATATGTGTGTGCTTGTGTGTGCCTGTGTGTGTGTGTTGTGTGTAAAATGCAGTTGTGATAGTAGCAGTAATAACAATAATGAAAACAACAACAATAATGATAACAACCAGAGCAACAATAATAATGATATTAACAATGATGATAATAGTAATAAATAATAGTAACAATAAAGATAGGAATAATGACCATTATCCTATTAGCAATAACAATAGTAACGATAATAATAGTAAATTACAATAGCAATAGTAATAGTACAAGTGACTGTAATAGTAATAACAAT
Source organism: Penaeus chinensis (assembly GCF_019202785.1). Lineage (NCBI taxonomy): Eukaryota > Metazoa > Arthropoda > Malacostraca > Decapoda > Penaeidae > Penaeus > Penaeus chinensis. The sequence goes on from NC_061830.1 coordinate 2,456,139, forward strand.
AGTAATATGAACAGTTATAGTAATAGTCATTCTAATGATGATAATAATGAAAATTACTCAACACCAATTGATAATAGTAACTGCACCAAGACAAATAATTTAATAACAAAGGAAAAACAATCAGAATCAGAACATAAGCTAAAATAGAGCTCAATAACAAGAACAACAACAACAAAACAAGACAGTGTCTATGGGATAACAAAGTCTCATGTTAAAAAAAAAAAAAAAAAAAAAAAAAAAAAATCACGTCGCATTATGCAGAGTGGCTTTTAATGAATCTTCGAATCATGAATATTCAAATGCTAAATGAATGGACTAATTACTGTTTGGAAGTTCGGAAAGCAGAGGCGTTGAGTAAAGCCATTCACGGACTTTGTACATAGGGGGCGGTTCTTTGAGGGGGGGGGGGGGGCAGGGGGAAGATAGGGGGAGGGGAGGAAGGGGGGAGGGGAGGAAGGGGGGAGGGGAGGAAGAGGGGAAGGGAGGAAGAGGAGAAGGGGGGTAGGGACAAGGGGAGAAGGAGGGGGTGAGGGGAGGGGAGGAAGAGGAGAAGGGGGGTAGGGACAAGGGGAGAAGGAGGGGGTGAGGGGAGGGGATGAAGAGGGGAAGGGGGTTAGGGGCAGAGGGAAAAGGGGGGCGGTTCTAAGGGAGGGAGATATAAGGGGTAAGGGCAAGAGGAGAAGAGGAAGGGGGAGGGAAACGTACGTGTGATGGTTATGGTGATGATGATGATGATGATTGATGCTATTAGAGTTCTGGGCTATTTTGCAACTGGGATTTGAATTCTGGACTGCGACGGCTGGAGTACAGTGCTTTAACAATTGCAACAGTAATGATGATTGCGGTAATTATGATAATGATTGCAACGGTTACCTTTCTTATTGCTTATCATTATCATTAGCTTTATTATCATTATTATCATTATTATTATCGATTATTATTATTATTATGATGATGATGATGATGATGATTACCATTATTATCATTATTATTAAAATTATCATCCTTACAGATATCATTATATTAATTAATATTATTGAATGGTAAAACACTCTACCTTGTTGATACTACAGCAGAAAACGCAATGAACAGATATATTGAAATTAAGACAACATTTCCGGAATCATCTTGGATTCTCTCCTCAGGTTTGTTTTAATAAATCAAGTATGTGCATTGTAGGTTTTTCTACCAATGTTATCATTATTATATTTATTTTCTGTTATTATTATTGTCATTGTTAGTATTATTGTTTTTGTTATTACCATTATTATTATCATTGTCATTATTATTGTTATTATTATAATTATTATTATTATTACAATTAATATTATTACTATTATCATCATTATTATTATTGTTATCATTATTATTACTATTATCATCATTATTATTATTGTTATCATTATTATTACTATTATCATTATTATAAAGATGATAATAATAAATAATAATAATAATGATACTACTACTACTAATAATAACAATAATAATAATAGTAATAATAAATGAACAGATAAATTAATAAATAATAATAGCAATAATGAAAATAATGATAATGATAATAATATAATAATATAATAATAATAATAATATTAATAATAATATTAATAACAATGATAATAATGATAATAATAATAATAGTAATAAATGAATAAATGAATAGATAAATAATAATAGCAGTAATGATAATGATAATGATATTAGAAGTAATAATTACCGTTATCTTTATCATCATTATCATTGTCATTGTTATCATTATTATTATTACTATTATTATTATTGATATCAATATTATTATTGTTGTTTTGTTGTTGTTATCATTATCATTATTATTCCTATTATTATTATAATCATCATTATTATTAACATTATCATTAATGTTATCATTACTATTATCTTTATTAGTTGTATTAACACTGCCATTACCATTATTATTATCAATGTTATCACCATCCTTCTCAGCATTATCCTTTCCCATATCATTATCTAATTATTACCAAAATTCCAAATCACATTCATTAGATATTCATCTGCATGCTAATTTGTCTTGGCCAAGCGGGAGAGCAGGTGAGTGTCACGATTTAACGGGAATTACGTCGTAAATGTTCTGTGTGTGCAGAGGTGTTGTTCTTAGAGTCTCTGTTTTATCATTGTGATTTCCCTCCTACTGTATATATCATTTTTATTGCAATGGGTCTGTTTCCATGCATCTTTACTCTGTCTCTGTCTGTCTGTTTGTCTTCCTCAGTCTGTCCGTCTGCCGTTCTCTCTCTCTCTCTTTCTCTCTCTCTCTCTCTCTCTATCTATCTATCTCTCTCTCTCTCTCTCTCTCTCTCTCTCTCTCTCTCTCTCTCTCTCTCTCTCTCTCGTATACTCATTTTTTAGTACTTCTCTTTCTCCACCATTTATCTGATCCATTAAAATTGTTTACTTTAAAGTTTAATAGTACTCTTTGCATCTCATATCTGTACGAGACAACCAAATATCACTAAACGGAATGTATCATATGCATCGTATTGCCATCCAACGAACTCCCAGAATTCTCGACTCCCTCAAACCGAACCAGCGAAACAAACCACCGAAGCTTCACATTCAGCTTCTGAGTCTCCTCTTATCCGCACTCCCAACCACTCCCTTATCCGCACTCCATTCCGCCGAGGGGTGAGATTCCCGCATTAAACTCAGAGCTTACTCGGGGCTTATATAATAACTCGTGTGTGACCTCGACGTGCGTGATTCTAAGGAAAAAAAAAAAAAAAATATCCCATTTTCTCCACCTCGTTCCTTTGGTCTTACGGAGGTCTAGAGTCGGGAAATATGACGCTGCGTGGGTGTCTTTTCTTCTTGATTTTATTTGTCTTTGATTCGTTTAGCCGCGTGTCTCAATGGCGGTGTTTGCAGATCGCGTGATGAAGGGGGACTGTTTGGGTGTGTGGAGCTATGTTGGTTTAAATGGTGGGGACATGTATGTATACAGACACAGACACGCACACACACCCATCCACACACACACACACCCACCCGGACACAAACACACACATGCAAGAATCTCTCTAACAACAAGTTCTCACACAGTGTTTCTTAAATAAATCGCTAATCAAGAACTCGGAATGAGAAGTAGATAAAAAATATCTACCAATTCCTCACAATCTTCATGTGCATCGATAATCCAAACCAAAGAAATAAACACAATCCGAATGAAAATCTTCTGTACGAAAATAATGTCAATTCGAAGGAAAGCCTCGAACAAGCCGGCGCGACAAATCTACGGGATTTGCACTCCACATTTCACTGTACAAATAGCGCGGGCGATTTTTTTTTTCTTTTATACTTTTTTGTACTATTTCATTGGGGGATTGTTGTGGGTACGATTTCTTGCACTTTTTCCTTTTCGGTTTATTGTAACAGGATAAAGGAAAAGTTGTTTTGCTATACTTTATGAATAGATCTTATAGTGATTTGTCTGGCTTGGTTATTGTTTGTCACTATATTTAAATATATATATATATATATATATATATATATATATATATATATATATATATATATATATGTGTGTGTGTGTGTGTGTGTGTGTGTGTGTGTGTGTGTGTGTGTGTGTGTGTGTGTGTGTATGTGTGTGTGTGTGTGTCTGTATGTATGTGTGTGTACACATACATATATATGTATATATGTATATATATATATATATATATATATATATATATATATATATATAACACAATTTTAAGCTTTGACGATCTGCTTCTGTATGGGTGTGGTGTGAAAAGCGCGCGTGAAAGGTGACGAGGTGCTTGGAAGGAAATCGCTCTGGATAGCTGACTGGTGGCGCTTGTGCGAGGT
>NC_061830.1:2484981-2487481 GCF_019202785.1 Penaeus chinensis
GAGAGAGAGAAGAGAGAGAAAGAGAGAGAGAGAGAGAGAGAGAGAGAGAGAGAAAGAAAGAGAGAGAGAGAAAGAGAGAGAGAGAGAGAGAGAGAGAGAGAGAGAGAGAGAGAGAGAGAGAGAGAGAGAGAGAGAACGAGAGAGAGAGAGAGAGAGAGAAGACGCCCCCCTTTTTCTAGGAGGTGGAAGGGGGGGGGGGGGACCTAGCGTTGACTTTATTAATCTGCGCGTGTAGGTGTTTCTGTCTGTAAGAACGTAAAAAATTATACCAACTTCACTCTTTTGCAGTGGGTCTGGACAGTATAAGGATATTATTAAAGAAACAACAAAAACAACAACAGCAACAAAAAAAAAAAAACACACAAACAAACAAAATAAAAACAGCGGTCATATTGAGAAATAGCTATTCTTATTCCTATATGTATTATTGATTAAATTTACTCCTTTAGCGCCCGTATACATAAATAAAACTCTACGGGCATACACTATAAGTTTTCACATCAGCATAGATATTGAAAAAAATTATTGAAAAAGGAGAATACGACTGTTCTCCTGTTACTGAACAAATCAACAGCTGAATATCTAAAGAAAGAAAGCTAATATATCTGCCTCTCTTAGTGTATTCAAGATCAAAAGTTCTATTTAGATGATAAACGTTTTTTTTTCTTTTCCTTTTGGCTTGAAACCTTTTATTCCAAAAACGAAAAAAAAAAGGAAAAACATAATTTGTTTTGAAATTATACGATTTTTATATTTCTATCTGTATATTTTGCTTTAAAATGACATGATTGTTATTTATTTATCTACATATTTATTAAATTCCTAATTTATTTACTTCTCGTTCGTCTCTTTCTCTTTTTTTATCTCTTTCTATTTCTATAGATCCCGGTTGAATGACATTTTCCATATTTGAAAAAATTTTCCCAAATAAAAATGAGTTAATAGCAGGTGATGCTATTCATGAAATGTATAAAAATAACAAGGGAAAATATTGCCTGCATATTTTACATACGTGCAGATGGAAAGTAAACATATGTATGCATAGTTTACATACGTATGGTAGAAAAACCCACAATGTGCAAACTAGATTTATTGAAAATGAGACAAAAGCTTTGAAATTCGGGATTTTATCTTATAAATGGAGAAAATAAATAGATAGGAAAGCTATTGCACATAGTTATAAAAAGACAGATAGATAAAGGAAATATATATATGTATTATGATTTCTTGTGTATTTTTTCTTATTTTTGTTAGTCAGTTAAGTTTATATCTCAAAGAGGTCTTTTCTGAATCGCTTACCTTCTCTTTCTCTCTTTTTCCCTTTTTTCGTTCTCTTTTAATTCTTTTCTCTTTCTTCTCCGTGTTTTGTCTTCCTTTCTTCTTCTCTTTTTCTCTCTTCCCTCGTCTCTTTCTATATTTTTTTTTATCTTGTTCTTTCTCTCTCTTTCTTCTTCTTCTCTCTTTCTTTCTCTTCGTTTGTCTCTCTTTCTTCTCCTTCTCTCTTTCTTTACTTCTTTTTTCTCTTTTTCTCTTCTTCTTTTTTCTCTTTTTCTCTTCTTTTTTCTTTTCCATCTTACTCTTTTCTTCTCTCTTTTTCTCATCTTCTTCTCTCGCTTATCTTCCTTCTTTTTCTCCTTATCCCCTTCTCTACCTCTTCTCTCTCTCTCTTCTTTCCATCTTCTTTTCTCGGAAAAAAACTTGTGGTGCTTCATTGTTCGTTTCTATGGCAACGTTTATGTACACAAATCTCAGTATAAGTGGAAAGTTACAGACTGAGAAATTCTTTCTTCTTTTGAGTGTGTGTGTTTGTGTGTTGTTGTTGTTTGCGTGCTTGCGTGTGCGCGTGTGTGTGTATGTGTGTGTGCGTGTGTGTGTGTTGCTTGTGTATGTGTCTGTGTGTACGTGCGTTTGTTATGTGGAGGGAACTAGTATATAAAGATGCCTTTGTGTCTGTGATTTTGTGGAGGAGAGAGAGAGGGAGAGTTGCTTATGCTTATCCTCCATCGTCTCCTCCTCCTCTTTCTCCCCTTCTTCCGCCCTGTTTTTCATTTCTACAGACAAACAAATAAAGATAACAAATAAAAAGCGAAACCGAGAGGACCCAAACTTCAGCCAAAACGCACAATTACTCCCCCATTTCCAATATGTTTACGTAGGGTCTGGGCCTCATGTACAGCTAGGCATATTTTCATAGGCCTGGTAAGTGATGTGACGTGCTTTTACAGTTATATAATGACTCTCCTTGAGGTGTATGTCGATACTGTATTCTATCATCCTGCCTATGGATGTATTTACAATTGAATACGCAGTACGCATTAACTGATACATAGATACACGTAGAGACACACATATACATACACAGAATCACATATACATACGCACAATCACATATACATACACTTAATCATACATACATACACACGCGCATATGCACCTAAACGCACACACACACACACACACACACACACACACACACACACATATCCGTTCTCTCCCCCCC
>NC_061830.1:2502481-2507481 GCF_019202785.1 Penaeus chinensis
ACAAGAGCAAGAGCAAGAACAAGAACAAGAGCAAGAACAAAAACAAGAACAAGAACAAGAGCAAGAGCAAGAGCAAGAAAAAGAGCAAGAACAAGAGCAAGAGCAAGAACAAGAACAAGAACAAGAGCAAGAACAGGAACAAGAACAAAAACAAGAACAAGAGCAAGAACAAGAACATGAACAAGAGCAAGAACAAAAACAAGAACAAGAGCAAGAACAAGAGCAAGAACAAGAACGAGAACAAGAACAAGAACAAGAACAAGAACAAGAACAAGAACAAGAGCAAGAAGAAGAACAAGAACAAGAACAAGAACATGAACAAGAGCAAGAAGAAGAACAAGAACAAGAACAAGAACATGAACAAGAGCAAGAAGAAGAACAAGAACAAGAACAAGAACAAGAACAAGAGCAAGAAGAAGAACAAGAACAAGAACAAGAACATGAACAAGAGCAAGAAGAAGAACAAGAACAAGAACAAGAACATGAACAAGAGCAAGAAGAAGAAGAAGAACAAGAACAAGAACAAGAACATGAACAAGAGCAAGAAGAAGAACAAGAACAAGAACAAGAAGAAGAGCAAGAACAAGAACAAGAACAAGAACATGAACATGAACAAGAAGAAGAACAAGAACAAGAACAAGAACAAGAACATGAACAAGAGCAAGAAGAAGAACAAGAACAAGAACAAGAACAAGAACAAGAACATGAACAAGAGCAAGAAGAAGAACAAGAACAAGAACAAGAACATGGACAAGAGCAAGAAGAAGAACAAGAACAAGAACATGAACAAGAGCAAGAAGAAGAACAAGAACAAGAACAAGAACAAGAACATGAACAAGAGCAAGAAGAAGAACAAGAACAAGAGCAAGAAGAAGAGCAAGAACAAGAACAAGAACAAGAACATGAACAAGAGCAAGAAGAAGAACAAGAACAAGAACAAGAACAAGAACATGAACAAGAGCAAGAAGAATAAGAAGAACAAGAACAAGAACAAGAACAAGAACATGAACAAGAGCAAGAAGAAGAACAAGAACAAGAACAAGAACATGAACAAGAGCAAGAAGAAGAACAAGAACAAGAGCAAGAAGAAGAACAAGAACAAGAACAAGAACATGAACAAGAGCAAGAAGAAGAACAAGAACAAGAACAAGAACATGAACAAGAGCAAGAAGAAGAACAAGAACAAATACAAGAACAAGAACAAGAACATGAACAAGAGCAAGAAGAAGAACAAGAACAAAAGCAAGAACAAGAACAAGAGCAAGAAGAAGAACAAGAACAAGAACAAGAACAAGAACAAGAACATGAACAAGAGCAAGAAGAAGAACAAGAACAAGAACAAGAACATGAACAAGAACAAGAACAAGAACATGAACAAGAGCAAGAAGAAGAACAAGAACAAGAACAAGAACATGAACAAGAGCAAGAAGAAGAACAAGAACAAGAACAAGAACATGAACAAGAGCAAGAAGAAGAACAAGAACAAGAGCAAGAACAAAACACAAGAACAAGAACAAGAACAAGAGAAAGACAAGAGCAGAACAAGAACAAGAACAAGAGCAAGAACAAGAACAAGAAGCAAGAGCAAGAACAAGAGCAAGAACAAGAACAAGAACAAGAACAAGAACAAGAACGAAGAACAAGAACAAGAGCAAGAACAAGAACAAGAACAAGAGCAAGAACAAGAACAAGAACAAGAACAAGAAGAAGAACAAGAACAAGAACAAGAACAAGAGCAAGAACAAGAACAAGAACAAGAACAAGAACAAGAACAAGAACAAGAACAAGAACAAGAACAAGAACAAGAGCAAGAACAAGAACAAGAACAAGAACAAGAACAAGAGCAAGAACAAGAACAAGAACAAGAGCCAGAACAAGAACAAGAACAAGAGCAAGAGCAAGAACAAGAACAAGAACAAAAGCAAGAGCAAGAACAAGAGCAAGAACAAGAACAAGAGCAAGAACAAGAGCAAGAACAAGAACAAGAACAAGAGCAAGAACATGAACAAGAGCAAGAACAAGAACAAGAACAAGAGCAAGAACCAGAACAAGAACAAGAACAAGAGCAAGAACAAGAACAAGAACAAGAGCAAAAACAAGAACAAGAGCAAGAACAAGAACAAGAACAAGAACAAGAACAAGAGCAAGAACAAGAACAAGAACAAGAGCAAGAACGAGAGCAAGAACAAGAACAAGAACAAGAACAAGAGCAAGAGCAAGAACAAGAACAAGAGCAAGAACAAGAACAAGAACAAGAAAAAGAGCAAGAACAAGAACAAGAGCAAGAACAAGAACAAGAACAAGAACAAGAACAAGAGCAAGAGCAAGAACAAGAGCAAGAACAAGAACAAGAACAAGAACAAGAGCAAGAACAAGAACAAGAACAAGAACAGGATCAAGAGCAAGAGCAAGAACAAGAGCAAGAACAAGAACAAGAACAAGAACAAGAACAAGAACAAGAGCAAGAGCAAGAACAAGAGCAAGAACAAGAACAAGAACAAGAGCAAGAGCAAGAACAAGAGCAAGAGCAAGAACAAGAGCAAGAACAAGAACAAGAACAAGAACAAGAGCAAGAGCAAGAACAAGAGCAAGAACAAGAACAAGAACAAGAACAAGAACAAGAGCAAGAAGAAGAACAAGAGCAAGAACAAGAACAAGAGCAAGAACAAGAACAAGAACAAGAACAAGAACAAGAGCAAGAAGAAGAACAAGAGCAAGAACAAGAACAAGAGCAAGAACAAGAACAAGAACATGAACAAGAGCAAGAACAAGAACAAGAACAAGAGCAAGAACAAGAACAAGAGCAAGAACAAGAACAAGAACAAGAACAAGAACAAGAGCAAGAACAAGAACAAGAATAAGAACAAGAGCAAGAACAAGAACAAGAACAATAGCAAGAACAAGAACAAGAGCAAGAACAAGAACAAGAACAAGAGCAAGAACAAGAACAAGAACAAGAGCAAGAACAAGAACAAGAACAAGAACAAGAACAAGAACAAGAGCAAGAACAAGAACAAGAACAAGAACAAGAACAAGAGCAAGAACAAGAACAAGAACAAGAACGAGAACAAAGAATAAGAATAAGAATAAGAATAATAACAGTGACAAGAAGAAGCGTGGGAAAAAAAATTCACCTGAAAAAGTCCATTTCGAGAGAAGTCTTACAAATGAATTTATTATGCAATTACCACAAAGATTTCTTTAATCGGCCAACTTATAGAACTTCATATCATTAGAGTTTTCTTTCTGTTTCTCTTCGTTCGTCTTTTTTTTTTTTTTTTTTTGACTGAATGTTTTTGATTTTCTTATAGCTTACAAAATAGGAACAATTGTAGTGATGCTATACAGAGAGAAATTTATTACTTGAATGCAAAGCGAGAATGTTGCATTAAGTAAATGATTCATGATGAACAAGCTGCGTATGAAATAACAAAGAGAAGTGCAAGGAAATATGCAAATGTGCTGATGGATCTTTCGCTTCGTTACTTATTTAAGGTTTGTGGATATTTATGTTTTCTTGGTCACTCCTTCACTGTTTTATTTACTGTTTTATGTTACGTCTCCAGTCCCTTACTTGGTGGTGTTCTGAGTTCGTTCAGAATGTTCATTGGCCGGCCATTCGCACTCTTACTTTCTTTCTTTCTCCTTTTTTACTCTTGTTTCTTTGTTTTCCTGTTCGCTCTTTCTGTGTCTGTTTGACTGTTTGTCTGTTTGTCTGTCTGTCTGTCTGTCTGTCTGTATGTCTGTCTGTCTGTCTCTGTTTGTTTCCTTCTCTCTCTCTCTCTCCCCCCTACCCCCGTCTCTCTTTCTCTCCCTCTCTCTCTCTCTCCCTCCCCCACCCCTCTCTCTCTCTCTTTATCTCTATCTTTCTCTCTCTCCCTCTATTACACCCATTTTTTTTTTCTTTTCTTTTTTTTCTTTTTCATCTCATCATCCTCTGAACTTGGTGCCTGTGTCGAAAAAAATTGACAAATGAACAAATGATTTGGTAAATAAGTGAAAAGATTAACTGATAGATAGATATGTAAGTTAGTTGGTGGATAGACGAATGAATAGATAGGTAGGTAGACAGGTGGGTAAGTAAGCAGACGGCCAGGTATGTATATATAGATGGATATATAACATACAAAGAGACAAATTGATAGATAGATAGATTTGATAGGCAGATAGACAGGTAGACAGAAAAAGAGATGAATAAACAGATTTAAAAAAATAGTTAGAGAGAATTGCTGATGGAGAGATAGATAGAGAAATATATAGATAAAAGGGTAGATATGGAGAGACACAAACGAATGAAACAGAGAAAATGCACACTCTCAAATAATAATGATGATGATAATAATAATAACAACAACAACAACAATAATAATAATAGTAATAATAATGATAATAATAATAATAATAATAATAATGATGATAATGATGATAATAATGATAATAATAATAATAATAATAATAATAATAATAATAATAATAATAATAATAATAATAATAATGATGATGATGATGATAATAATAATGATATGATAATAATAATGATAACAATAATGATAATAACAATAATAATAATAATAGTAATACTAATAATGATAATGATAATTATTATTATTATGATAAAAAAGATAATAAGGATAATGATAGTTATAATAATAATAATAATAATAACAATAATAATAATAATAATAATAATAATAATAATAATAATAATAAAACCAATAATAATAATAATGATATTAATAATAATAATAATAACAACAATAACAATGATAAAAAATAACAGCAAAATATGCATTTGTCGAAATACTGTTGGACAGTTTTACGCCGTTAATTTGACTTGATTAAGATAATGAAAACAATTATATATGATTTCAGCCTCGTGATTCGAAGGGCTTATGGCATTAACAGTTATGAATAAAAGATTTTTTTTTTTTCTCTCTCTCTCTCTCTTATTATTATCATGATTATTATGTTATTATTATTATCATTATTATTGTCATCAT
>NC_061830.1:2519021-2524109 GCF_019202785.1 Penaeus chinensis
CTCACCATCTCCAACGACTACCCACAGCCCTCACCATCTCCAACACTACCACAGCCCTCACCATCTCCAACACTACCACAGCCCTCACCATCTCCAACACTACACAGCCCTCACCATCTCCAACAGTGCCACAGCCCTCACCATCTCCAACAGTGCCACAGCCCTCACCATCTCCAACACTACCACAGCCCTCACCATCTCCAACACTACCACAGCCCTCACCATCTCCAACACTACCACAGCCCTCACCATCTCCAACAGTGCCACAGCCCTCACCATCTCCAACACTACCACAGCCCTCACCATCTCCTACACTACCACAGCCCTCACCATCTCCAACACTACCACAGCCCTCACCATCTTCCAACACTATCACAGCCCTCACCATCTCCAACAGTGCCACAGCCCACACCATCTCCAACAGTGCAACAGCCCTCACCATCTCCAACACTACCACAGCCCTCACCATCTCCAACACTACCACAGCCCTCACCATCTCCAACACTACCACAGCCCCCACCATCTCCAACACTACCACAGCCCTCACCATCTCCAACACTACCACAGCCCCCACCATCTCCAACACTACCACAGCCCTCACCATCTCCAACACTACCACAGCCCTCACCATCTCCAACACTACCCACAGCCCTCACCATCTCCTACACTACCACAGCCCTCACCATCTCCAACACTACCACAGCCCTCACCATCTCCAACACTACCACAGCCCTCACCATCTCCTACACTACCACAGCCCTCACCATCTCCAACACTACCACAGCCCTCACCATCTCCAACACTACCACAGCCCTCACCATCTCCAACACTACCACAGCCCTCACCATCTCCAACACTACCACAGCCCTCACCATCTCCAACACTACCACAGCCCTCACCATCTCCAACAGTGCCACAGCCCTCACTCATCCAACACTACCACAGGCCTCACCATCTCCAACACTACCACAGCCCTCACCATCTCCAACAGTGCCACAGCCCTCACCATCTCCAACACTACCACAGCCCTCACCATCTCCTACACTACCACAGCCCTCACCATCTCCAACACTACCACAGCCCTCACCATCTCCAACACTACCACAGCCCTCACCATCTCCAACAGTGCCACAGCCCTCACCATCTCCAACAGTGCCACAGCCCTCACCATCTCCAACAGTGCCACAGCCCTCACCATCTCCAACAGTGCCACAGCCCTCACCATCTCCAACACTACCACAGGCCTCACCATCTCCAACACTACCATAGGCCTCGGCATTCCTTATACCACAGTCTTAACAACCCATAGCGCTTAACGTACCCTAGTTTGAGAGCCTCGTATATAGTTATATGATAATATGGATGTTGTTACCATATCAGTTAAGAAATACGTTTCATATACTATGTTACTCTATATTAACATTTTTGTGTTTAGGACAAGACTTGAATAGAAAGCACTGGTTTATTGTTTTCAGAACCGTTGGTAGTCTTGATTTCTTTAACATCAGTCAATAACATGTTTTAATTATTATATTAAGTACAAAACACTCATTATGGATTTCCAATACAGTAGGGTATTCATAAACAAATATACGTTTGCATTCTTCTTGTGAAACTAAGAGCTATATTTGCGTGTCAGCCTTGCTGGGCCGTGTAGGTTTAACATGGGCTTGAATGTCTAAAATTCTGAAACAAACTAAAAGCAGGCATCCAACACCAAGACCGAATTTTCGTTAGGACGAAAGTGACGAGAATTTCTGTTTACAATGTATTATGCAGGAATGAAACCAAGACTGTTTGTTTTCATGAAGTATGGAGTTGGCATGTGACTGCACTGTGTGTGTGTGTGTGTGATTTATATTTTTATCTCTGTCTATGTATTCAGGTGTATACGGTGATTACTTGATTGCATAAATTCATACTTGTCTCAGCACGCAATATTCTTGCTCAATCCGTGACACCAAAACACAAAAAGCCTATCCTTTATAAAGAACATTGACGATGCTCACAACAATCGCGACAGATACAACAAGACATTTCTACCATAAACTTTTAAAAAATCATGTTCCAGTGTCGACAAACCGCTACTTCTGTTCCTAACTGACGACCTCATTTGGCAAGAGATAATTACCAGACGCATATTCCCCGACAATTACCGCTGCCAAACTAGGCCAGTATATGACCTTTGAGCATGACAGGTCAGTGGCAGGATAGATTCAGTCGCCAATATACTGTAGCTGGGAATTTGTTCTACTCGAGTTGTCTTAAATTCCAGGTTGTGGTTTGGAGTTTTCATTTTCATTTTTTTTTTTTTTTTTTTATTTATATTGTTTTTTATATTTCCTTTTTTTGTGTGCGATTTTCATTCATGTCTTTTGATTTTCTTCTGATGCCCTCTTGGCTTATATTCCGATTTCGTTATACGATTATTTTGTTATATGTGTAAAACATCATCAGTTTAAATGTATATTATAGACTTTCACTTTTATCGTGGAGGAGACCTGGAAATTGGAGGAAATAATTCGGCAATGTAATGTTGCAACTTCTCAGCAGAAAACTTATATGCACTGTCTTAAACTTCGCGAGTAAAAGATATCAAACCTGCAGAGCTGTTTTAAATCACACTAGAGTATAATCAGCATTGAAAGGAAAGAGATGAATAATGATATAATACCAACTTTCTTTAGCAAAATACCAAATAACTCTTGCACTCCACAGCTGGTCTTGATAAAGCAATTTCCTTCTCTTTAATTATCATGCATTTCATCATTAATCATGCGAGGATACTGTCTGACTTTTATAATGGGAAAGTTCTTATCATATGCATCATTATTTAGCCAAGAAAAAGTTAGGCAAAATAAATGCGAAAACATATAAATAAAGATATTTTAAAGCACTAAAATTCGTCAATATAGTGTGCTCTTTTTTCCCTTCATTTAGTTGGTTATGTGTCAGTAGCTTTCTTGTGTTATATTAACTTATACCATTATTAAAAATAAATGTTATATCACTTTCTTCAACTATAGATGTCATTGTACACAAATTTCCCTATTTTTATATTGTGTAATTTCCTACAAGAAAGAAATGGATTAAGATAAATTACTTTTTTTCGCTCTGTTCCTTCACATTATGTGTTTTAGGATCACATTACAATAAGGTATGGAAATATACATTATTTTGAACAAACAGAAAAACGAGGAGCATGTATGAAATCCCTTTGACATTTTTTTTTATTAAGTCGCAAGTTTAAAAGTCCCACAGTGCAAGCAACATTCGATAACAACAAACTCACCAGGTAGATACTGTGCAATGTGTGCATGTGCCTTCGTGTTGCATTCCCGAGCCAGCTGCCACCATCAGCCATCGACCGACCGCCTGAGAAAGGGTGTTTCAGGTACTGCTACTACGACTGCTGTTAATCAACCTATAAGGGGTTGTTATTCATCACTCAATATAATTCTCTCTGTATAGTTCTTCATTATTTTTTTTTTCTCATTCTCGCTCGTATGCATTGAGATATATATATTTGTATACATACACACATACACAGACACACACACACGCACACAAACAAACATACACACACACACACACACACACATATGTATATACATACATATATATACACACATATGTATATATACATATATATTTATATACATATATAATTATATACATATATATACACATATATGAATGTATATATATATATATATATGTATATATATATATATATATATATATATATATATATATATATACATATACATACACACACACACACACACACACACACACACACACACACACACACACACACACACACACACACACACACACACACATATATATATATATATATGTGTGTGTGTGAGTACACATATCTGTCTATATGTGTGTGTGTAAATGCTTCTCTCCCTCTACATTTCCCCTTTCCTTTCCCTCACTTATTCTCTCCCATCCCCCCTCTCTCTCTCTCTCTCCCTCTCTCTCTCTCTCTCTCTCTCTCTCTCTCTCTCTCTCTCTCTCTCTCTCTCTCTCTCTCTCTCTCTCTCTCTCATTGTTTCCTCTCCTTCCCCTCCATCTCCCTCCTACGCGATGTATGGCGCAGCCCCGTCTTGGTAACTGACCATAATGTCACCTAATTTGATTACACAGGAATGATAGCCAGTGGTTGGTAGGGGCGCGCGTGCAGAAGGGAGGGCGTGAGGCGTGTGTGTTTACAAGGGGAGAGGTGATGTAAGGGATTGGGGCAGGGGATGGAGGGCTGGGGTGTGGGGGGGAGGGGGTCGTGTGGCTGTATTTCCCCCGTTGAGATGGAAGTGATTATGGCAGGATGGTGGTGATGGTGGTGGTGGTGGTGGTGGTGTTGGGGGGGGGTGGGGGGGGCGTTAGTTGTTTGTTTGGTGTTGTTGATGTGAGGTGATATATATATATATATATTTTTTTGTTGTTGGGGGAGGGGGGGGGGAGGGGGTATTTTGTTGTTTGAGAGTTTTCTCTGTCTGTCCGTCTGTCTGTCTCTTTCTTCCCCCCCCCCCTCTCTCTCTATGCCTCTCTCTGCCTCTCTCTGTCTCTCTCTGTATGTATGTATGTATATATATGTGTGTGTATTTGTGTTAATGTGTATCTTTTGTATATATGCATGCTTATATAGATATATATTTCCATTCTGCTCTGTTCCACCCCAAAGAAAAAATGAGAGAAAAAAAAAAAACGAGAAAAAAAAGAAAAAAAACATCATACTCTTCCACACTCACCCCTTCCCTTCCTCGTCTTCCACATCATCCTGATTTTCGGATATTCTCTGTCACTGAATTTCCTTCTCCGTGAGGAAATACAAGTCTCAGATTGGAAACAGCGACCGGTTATGAATTTTTATTTCCTGTTTTTTTTTTTTTTTTTTTTTAATCTTTTTTTTTGCGCACCTGATGGAATTTTTTATTTTTCTGATAGAACCGAAGGGTATATAAATGTAAAAAAATACAATAGCGTGTGGGTGAGATGTGTGAATACTGCGTGCACAGTCTGGTGTTATATATACATATATAATATAATATATATAATATATATATATATATATATAAT
>NC_061830.1:2534209-2539209 GCF_019202785.1 Penaeus chinensis
AACAAAACAAAAACGAGTGAAAGAGAAGATAGAGAACTTAAAAACGTTACATGCGTGACAGCAAACATCACCACTGGACATCAGACCATTAGGCTTCATCTGCCATGGAAGAATCTTATCAATGGCAAATAGTAAGCGAAATGGAAGCCTCATTCATCAGTCGTTTGCTTGTGGTGTGTGGGGGTGGGCGGGGGTGGAGGGTGGAGTGTGGAGGGGGGGGGGGTACGTGTGTGGGGGTGGGCGGGGGTGGAGGTGGAAGGGTTACGTGTGTATAGGAGTAGCTATGTTTGAGTGTGTTTGTGTGTGTATGTGTATGTGTGTGTGTATGTGTGTGAGTGTGTGTGTGAGTATGAGTATGAGTATGAGTATGAGTATGAGTATGAGTATGAGTGTGAGTGTGAGTGTGAGTGTGAGTGTGAGTGTGAGTGTGAGTGTGAGTGTGAGTGTGAGTGTGTGTGTGTGAGTGTGAGTGTGAGTGTGAGTGTGAGTGTGAGTGTGAGTGTGAGTGTGTGTGTGTGTGTGTGTGTGTGTGTGTGTGTGTGTGTGTATGTGTGTGTGTGTGTGTGTGTGTATGTGTGTGTGTGTGTGTGTGTGTGTGTTATAGATTGATAGAGAGAGAGATAGGGAGCAAGAACGAGAGACATAGAGAGAGAGAGAGAGAGAGAGAGAGAGAGAGAGAGAGAGAGAGAGAGAGAGAGAGAGAGAGAGAGAGAGAGAGATAGAGAGAGAGAGAGAGATAGAGAGATAGAGAGATAGAGAGATAGAGAGATAGAGAGATAGAGAGATAGAGAGAGAGACAGAGAGACAGAGAGACAGAGAGAGAGAGAGAGAGAGAGAGAGAGAGAGAGAGAGAGAGAGAGAGAGAGAGAGAGAGAGAGAGAGATAGAGAGATAGAGAGATAGAGAGATAGAGAGATAGAGAATAGAGAGATAGAGAGATAGAGAGAGAGAGAGAGAACACGTATATGCAAAGCTACAAAGTTACAGCTTCATTAGTATAAAATAATACATCTCTAATACCCTTTACACATTACCCTCATAAATAGTCTTCCGCTAATCCCACAATTTTATTGCAGAAAACAACAATGAAAATGATTTACCATCGAATTACCGACACCTTGCATCTTTTTTTATCTATCTAAACAACATAAAACCCCTTTTTATACTTTAACGATAAACCATATATCTCGTATCTCTTTATATATCCCGTATCTCTTTAGATATATCTCGTGTCTTTATCAACACTTTTCCTGATTGACGTATTTATAAACAGTCCCCGATACTGTTACGTCTTTTGGAATAGAGTTTGTGAGTGTGGCGCCCTCGGCTGGACCTATGGGCGGGAGGGGAGACGCCCACGGGGAATCGGGAACAGTGCCGGCTGGAATATCAGCTGATTCTCGGGTCAGTGGGGGATGTATCACTCTGTCTGTCTGTCTGACTGTTTGTTTGTCTGGCTGTTTGTCTGGCTTTCTGGCTTTTTTTTTTTCTTCTTCGTCTTGTTTTTCGTTTTTCTGTTGTTGTTGTTGTTGTTGTTTTGTTTTCTTTTTCTTTTCTTCTTTTTCTTGCTCCTTTTCTTTTTTTCTTTGTCTTTCTTTCTCTTCTTCTTTTTCTTTCATTCTCTCTCTCTCTTTCTCTATCTATCTCTATATATATTTATCTAACTATCTATCTATCTATCTACCTATCTATTAAGCTATCTATCAGTCTGTCTATCAATCTATCTATCAGTCTATCAATCAATCTATCTATCAATCTATCTCCCTCTCCTCCTTCTCTTAAACCTCTCCTACCCTTATCACCACTCCCCCCTCCCCACCCCCCCTCCCCTCCCCTTTAACCCTTAAAAGTCCGTCCCCATCTTCATATCTTCTTCTCTTCTCCCTTCTCCTCTCCTTTTTCCCCTCCTCCCCCCTTTCCCTCGCATCCTGCCCCTCTCCTCTCCTCTTTCCCCTCTTCCTCTTCCCCTTTCCTACTGCAATTCCTTTTCTCCTCCCCTTCCCCTCCTTCCCCTCTTCCACTTCCCCTCTCTCTCTCCTTCTTCCTTTTCTTTCATTTCTTCTCTTCCTCTCTCCTCTTCCCCTCCTCTCCTTCCCTTCTCCCCCCCCCCCCCTCTTTCCCTCTCTTCCTTCTTATCTTCGACCTCCTCGTATCTTAACCTTACTTAAGTAAAAAATAAATAAATGAATAAATAGATAAATGATAAACCAGAAGAGAGAGAAAAAAATATATATAGGTTACATTTTCTTTCTTTCCCTCCTCCTTCTCCCCGCTCTCTCCTTCTCCCCTCTCTCTCCTTCTCTCCTCTCTCTCCTTCTCTCCTCTCTCTCCTTCGCCCCTCTCTCTCCTTCTCTCCTCTCTCTCCTTCGCCCCTCTCTCTCCTTCGCCCCTCTCTCTCCTTCGCCCCGCTCTCTCCTTCGCCCCTCTCTCTCCTTCGCCCCTCTCTCTCCTTCTCCCCTCTCTCTCCTTCGCCCCTCTCTCTCCTTCGCCCCTCTCTCTCCTTCTCTCCTCTCTCTCCTTCGCCCCTCTCTCTCCTTCGCCCCTCTCTCTCCTTCGCCCCGCTCTCTCCTTCGCCCCTCTCTCTCCTTCGCCCCTCTCTCTCCTTCTCCCCTCTCTCTCCTTCGCCCCTCTCTCTCCTTCTCCCCTCTCTCTCCTTCTCCCCGCTCTCTCCTTCTCCCCTCTCTCTCCTTCTCTCCTCTCTCTCCTTCGCCCCTCTCTCTCCTTCTCCCCTCTCTCTCCTTCGCCCCTCTCTCTCCTTCGCCCCTCTCTCTCCTTCTCCCCTCTCTCTCCTTCTCCCCTCTCTCTCCTTCGCCCCTCTCTCTCCTTCTCCCCTCTCTCTCCTTCTCCCCTCTCTCTCCTTCTCTCCTCTCTCTCCTTCTCTCCTCTCTCTCCTTCTCCCCTCTCTCTCCTTCGCCCCTCTCTCTCCTTCTCCCCTCTCTCTCCTTCTCCCCTCTCTCTCCTTCGCCCCTCTCTCTCCTTCGCCCCTCTCTCTCCTTCGCCCCTCTCTCTCCTTCGCCCCTCTCTCTCCTTCGCCCCTCTCTCTCCTTCTCCCCTCTCTCTCCTTCTCCCCTCTCTCTCCTTCTCCCCTCTCTCTCCTTCTCCCCTCTCTCTCCTTCTCCCCTCTCTCTCCTTCGCCCCGCTCTCTCCTTCTCCCCTCTCTCTCCTTCTCCCCTCTCTCTTTCTCCCCGCTCTCTCCTTCTCCCCTCTCTCTCCTTCTCTCCTCTCTCTCCTTCTCCCCTCTCTCTCCTTCTCTCCTCTCTCTCCTTCTCCCCTCTCTCTCCTTCTCTCCTCTCTCTCCTTCTCCCCTCTCTCTCCTTCTCTCCTCTCTCTCCTTCTCCCCTCTCTCTCCTTCTCCCTCCCCCTCCATTCCCCTCTCCGATCTCCGTATATAAAAAAAAAATAATAATAATAATAATAATAAAAATATAATATTAGAGACATAAATAAATAAAAATATTAGAGAGAGAAAAAAAAAAAAAAAAAAAAAAACTAAATACAAATATTAAATAAAAAAAATGAAAATAGACTTTGTTGCGTCTGGTTGACTTAGGAATGATTAACTATGTCGGTTTCCCTTGTCGTTCTTCATTTGTTTTTCTATGCGTAAATAGGCGGGAAATATTTGTTTATTTTGCGTTTGTTGGTGAATAATGTGATTTATTATTAAAGTGGGATAATGATGACAGTGGTTTATCGTGTTTTTTATTGTTATTATTATTGTTGTTTTTATTAGCATCATCATTACCGTTATTATCACTATTAATATCATTATTGTTATTATTATCATCATTTTTATTATTATCGTTATTATCATTATTATTATTATCGTTATTACATTATTATTATTATCATCATCATCATTATCCACATCATTATGGAATTCATACAGGTTTATTCGTTGAATATTTACTTTGGTCATACCTTTGCTTAATTTCTGAAAGTTTATGTGCTTCATATTACACTTAGGTTTATATATGTAGTGTCTATGATAATTTTCTTAAGATACCCTTTGCTTCAGGACGCCTCCCCCCCCCCCCCACCCCCCACCCCTCGCTTCTTGCTTCGAGGCGGACACTCGTGTTCCTTGCTTCAGGCTTCTTTTTATTTCCTCTTGCTTCACCCTCCTCCCCCTCCCCCACTTGAGATCAGTCCCCCTCCTCACCCCTGCCCCTTCACCCCCCCCTGGCATCAACTCCCCCCTCACCCCCCCTTTTGCTTCACTTCCCCCCCCCTGGCATCACCCCCCCCCCCCCCCATTCTGCATCACGTTGAAGATAGAGATACACAGATAGACGAAACGAAATG
This sequence comes from Penaeus chinensis, assembly GCF_019202785.1. Classification (NCBI taxonomy): domain Eukaryota; kingdom Metazoa; phylum Arthropoda; class Malacostraca; order Decapoda; family Penaeidae; genus Penaeus; species Penaeus chinensis. Next base: position 2,538,514 of record NC_061830.1, read on the forward strand.
TATATAAACGAGATAAATCAAATAAAAAAATTCCCACAAATGAATGAGTAATAGCAATAGAATAATAAATGACGGGAATGGAAGGAAAACAAGAGAGTAATAACACAGAATAAAAGTTAAAGCAACTGTCCGTTATTTCCACCGCGTAAACCAACAACGCTCCATCATCCGTGAAAATAAATCGTTTTCTATATTTCTCTTTGTTTTTTTTCTCTTTTCTTTTATTTTTCCTTTTTCTTTGTGTTTTTTTATTGTTTTTTCTTATTTTATATTCCTTCCTCTCTTTTTTTTTCTTTCCATTTTCTTCTTTCCATTTTTCTTCCTGTTTTATATATATATATTTTTTGTCTTCGTTTTCTGTTCATATTTTTCTATATATATTTTTTCTTTTTGTCTTCATTATTTCTTTTATTATTTTCCTTCCTTTACCCCCTTATTCTTTTTCTTTTTTTTACTTTTTCCTTATTTTTATTTTCCTTACTTTTTCCCCCTTTTTATCTTCAGTTTTCTTCTTTTTCTCATCATTTCTTTTCTCTCATTTTACAGCATCAGTGGGCGGTTCCCAGGCCTTGTGGGAGGAGCTAGTGGGTTGTCGGTAGCTTAGCCCCTCCCCCTTGCCCCTCCCCCTTGCCCCTCCCCCTTGCCCCTCCCCCTTACCCCTCTCTTGCCTTTCCTTATCTTCCCTTACCTTTGTTT
>NC_061830.1:2569545-2572045 GCF_019202785.1 Penaeus chinensis
AAAAGGAATAAAAAAAGAGAATGAGGGAGAAGGAGAAGGAGAATGAGAGAGGAGAGAGAGGGATGAGAGAAAGGAGGAATGGAGAGGGGTGGGGAGGTGGTTGAGGGGGGGGATTGAGGGAGATTTTTTAGGGGGTAGGGGGAGGGGGAGGAGAGGGGAAAACAAAAACACACACGCAACATATACACTATATATGATGGTATATTTTTACTATCCCTAACACACAAAACACACACACAACCCACACACACACAACACCACAACCACACATTATTTATTATTTTATACATTTACTTTATTTATAATATGTATTATCTACATATATATTATATTTATATATATATATATATATATATATATATATTTATACTATAATATATATTATGCATAAATAAATAAACATAATATTTATATATATAGAGAGAGAGAGGGAGAGAAGTTTAGGATAGATATATAGATAGATAGATAGAAAAGTAGAAGAGAGAGAGAGAAGGAGAGCTGAGAGAGAGAGAGATGGCGAGAGAGGAGAGGAGTGAAGAGGAAGAGAGAGAGAGAGAGAGAGAATTTTGATGATAGAAATAGAAAATAGAGAGAGAGAGAGAGGAGAGATAGAGATAGATAGATAATAGATAGATAGATGAGAGAGGAGAGGATGAGGGGGAAAGAGAGGAGAGGAAAGAGGAGAGAGATAGAGAGAGAGAGAGAGAGAGAGATGAGAGAGAGAGGGGAGAGAGAGAGAGAGAGATAGTTAGATAGATAGTTTAGTTTAGATAGATAGAAGAGAGGGGAGAGAGGGAGAGAGAGAGTGAGAGAGAGAGCGAGAGAGAGGAGCAAAGCGAGAGAAGGGCTGAGAGAGAGAGAGAGAGAGAGAAAAATAAATCACCTTTAGCCTTATAATCTAGTGATATTGCAACTTTTTAAACCTCTTCTTTATTCATTTATAGATCCGCTCCATGCTCGGAATTAATGAGTTCTTTTCTGTGTTTTTTTTTTCTTCCTATTTGCCGCTTTCATTTCTTTCGTTTTTTATTTTTTCTCTCTCTCCCTCCCTCAGTTCTTAGCTCTTTTTTATCTCTCATTTTTTCCCCCTTTTTAGTAATCCCCTTTTCGCTCCGTCTGTCTGTCTCTCCCTCTCCCTTTTTTCTGTCTCTCTCTCTCTCTCTCTTCTCTCTTCTCTCTCTCTCTCTCTCTCTCTCTCTCTCTCTCTTCTCTCTCTTCTCTCTCTCTCTTCTCTCTACTTCTCCCCTCTTCCTTCTCTCTCTCTCTCTTCTTCTCTCTTTTCTTTCTCTTTCTCTCTACCCCCCCCCCTCTCTCTCTCTCTCTCTTTCCTATCTCTCCATCATCATTTTCTCCAATCCCATATTTTGCGTGCTTCTCTCCCCATTTCTTAACTAATCTCTCCTGCCGCAACTTTTCCCCTAAAGTTTCCCCCGCGTCTAGCAACATCTTACTCAAAATGATACGGTACAGTAATAACTAAATCATAATGATACAGTATAATAATCTATAGTCGTTTTCCCCTACATTTCAGCCTTTTCCCCTAACCGCAATCTACATACTAACAACCCATAAGCATTTTCCCCGACACTTCGTCCTTTTCCCCCTAAATCCTCATCATAATTCTCCCTAGCACCTTCTTCTTCCAGATATCTCCCCTAATATCGTTCCCCCGAATCTGTAACTTAGTTCGGTTTCGGGGGCGATAAATTTCCCCCTGCTTTTCAGCCCTTAAACGCCAAAACCCCCTTTTGCAAATGGGTTTACTAATGTTGCTAATCACCGAAAATTTTCCCTGCCATTTCCCCTTTCATTCTGTGTCGCCTTCCGCTGGTCTCTCGTTTCGCCCCACACCTCCCCCTTCTCTCTCTCTCTCTCTCTCTCTCTCTCTCTCTCTCTCTCTCTTTCCTCCTCCCCTTTTATCGCTCTCTCTTCTCTCTCTTTTTCCCCCCCCTTTTCTCGCTCACTCTCTCTCTCTCCTTTTTTCTTTTTCTCTCTCTCTCTCCCTCTCTTCTCTCTCTCTCTTCTCTCTCTCTCTCTCTTCTCTCTCTTCTCTCTCTCTCTCTCTCTCCTCTTCTCCACTTCTTTCCTTTATTCTCTCTACCCTCTCACTTCCTTTCTCTTCTCCTTAGTTTCCTTCTTTTTTCCTACTCATGCTTTACTCACTTCCCCTCTCCTCCCTTTTCCTTGTTTCATCTCCTGTCTCTCTCTATCCCTCGATTCTGCTCCCCATTCGATATCTCTACTGCTCCCTTTCTTTCCTCCCTTTCCTTCTTTTCTCTCTCGCTGTTTCTGTTTTTGTTTTTCTCTCGCTGTTTCTGTTTCTTTTCTATATCTCTCCTTCCCCATCTCCATCTTTATCTGTATGTCCTCCTTCCCTCCCTTCCCTTTCCCTGAACTTCCTTTCCCTCTCCCTCTCCCTCTCCCTTCTTCCTATCTACCCTCTCTCCTCCCCCCCCTCTTCTCCCCTCCTCCACGTCATTCCCCTCCCTTCGCCTCCCCC
>NC_061830.1:2597394-2607394 GCF_019202785.1 Penaeus chinensis
TTTCTTTTCTATCCTCTTTTTCCCTTTTCTCTCTCTCCTCTCGACTTTTGTGTAGCATAAAAACTGTAATTGTTTTGCATATATATATATTTTTTATTATATTTTTAATTTAAAATATATATTTTATATTATACACACCACACATTTGTTTATGATATGATAAAAAAATATTGCTATTTTTAAATTTATATACTATTTAAGAATAAGTATATTAAAAACATATTATATATATATATATAATATGTATATATTATATATATATTTATATATTTATTTATAATATATATATAATTACAACACACATTTACACAACACGATATATATAAAAAACATTTTAGTATATTATATAATTTATTTATTTATAGATTTATATACATGCAGGATGCAGGATGAAACTTGAGGAAGAGGCAGAGCGGATGAAATTGAACTCTGCGAGCCCAGGAGGCAAGGGGAAGGAGGCCTCGTCCTCAGCCACAGTGGCCACCACTTCTATCCCAAAAGAGGAACGACAGTCTAAAGGGAGTTGGCTTCGTAATTAATAAAAAAAGCAAAACAAAACAACCGATGGTAATATCACTAGCTTCAAAGGCTTATCAGACAAAGTCTCCCAACTTACCATCAAGTTGAACCGAAAATGTTGTCTGTACACCATTCAGGCTTGTCATCAATAAAACTACGGGCCAGTCAGCCCCCTGTCACTAACTTTTAAAGTGTTCTCTCTGCGTATGATTGGAACACTGGATCAACATCAGCTACGGGAAAAGAACTGGCTTCACCGACCACGTGCATGTCGTGAGCCAGCTCTAGGAGGTCAAAGAGTACCAAATCCCACTCAGCTTTACCTCTTGGCTAAAGCGTTCGACTTTGAGTTCATTCCACTGTTCATAGCTAGCATTTGAGAATCAGGAAGTTGATGTTACTTGTTATACCTTACTACGAGACCCATGCAACGGAGCACACCATCACTAATTCTCTACAGAACAAGAAGTTGGAGAGGAGCGAGGCAAGGAGACAGCATATCACCACGATTCTTCACAGCATCCCTGTAGGATGCCATCCTCAACGAGATCGAGTGGGACGAAAGAGGAATCAACAATGATGGCGAACACCCATCACACTTGACCAGTTAATCTCAACATGTACCCAAACAAAACCGAAGTGTTGATGAACGAATCCACGAATACAGCCCCTGTCACTGTCAATGGGGAGAACATTGATGATGTGGACTGATATGTATACTTGGGTAAGGCGGTGACACGAGACAGAGACCTCCTACCGAAGAGACGCATCAGGTTAGGATGGGCAGCCACCTCGTCGTGAGGAGCCGCAAAGCTAGCATAAAGATAAAAAAGGAACATCTTCAGTGAGTATGTGCTCCCAACCATGATCTACCGCAGTGAGATGAGGACCCTGACCAGCGGACAAATACAGTGAGTTTTGCAGACAGCGGGAGACGGAGCGTATCTCACTTCGCGACCGGAAACGTAAAACGTAAATCCGGCAGCAGACTGAAGTAAGCGACATCTTCAGTGCCATTAAGATATTGAAACACCGCTGGAAAAGTCACGTCGCCAGAAAACAGGACAACAGGTGGACCATCTGAGTGACGGATTAGACAGGAGGGCGACCAAGAGTGAGTGGAGAGGCGACCTCACTCGTCATTTGGGACCCGAGTGGCCGAGGCTGGCCCGTGACCCATGGCGCTGGAGGCAGGTCAGGAAGGGGCTCCTCCTCCAGGAGTGGCAATGCTCTGATGATGTTGTGTATATATGTGTGTGTATTTACACACGCACACGCGTATATACAAATTCATAGATGCATACTTTCATACGCATAAATATATATATATATATATATATATATATATATACATATATATATATATATATATATATATATATATATATCGTTACACTTCTTTATTTATATATATATATATATATATATATATATATATATATATATATATATATGTGTGTGTGTATATAAATATGTATATATATATATATATATATATATATATATATATATATATGTATTAGTACATATATATATATATATATATATATATATATATATATATATATGTACTTGTGTATATAAGTTTATAAAAAAACATATTATATATATATATATGTATATATATATATATATATATATAAACACACACATAAATATATATATATATATACACACACATATATACACGTATACATATTAGTATATATATATGTATATACTTATGCATATATATAAATATATATATGCATATATATATATATATATATATATATATATATATATATATAAATAAATACATATACATACATGTATATATATATATATATATATATATATATATATATATATATATATATATATATATATATTAGTATATACACACACACAAACACACACACGCATATATATATATATATATATATATATATATATATATATATATATATATATATATGTGTGTGTGTGTGTGGTGTGTGTGTGTGTGTGTGTGTGTGTGTGTGTGCATATATATGTATATGCATGTATATGTATGTATGCATACACACACACGCATAGATATTTATATAATAATGAAAATGATAATGATGATGATGATGATGATAATACTAATAGAATTCAGGAGCAGTATTACCACTGACATCATTCATAGCTTCTTTCTTCCTTAATCTTCAAAACACAAGCGTTTCGAGTTGCAACACTCATCTTCACTGTGCAATAATTGTAAAGAGGATTCAGAACATTAGCCCTTTTTTGAACCTACAAATAAACAAAAAGATTATAGAGATCACGATGAAATCAAGGATTATACAGGATATTAACATAGTAAATCAAAGAGAATGAGTTAAAATTACAAAATCTTTTTAAATCAAAAAAAAAAAAAAAAAAAAAACAGTAGCCAAGGAGTGTTATGTAACTTGACAAGAAACGCTATAAGAATATGAGAAAAATGAGTGAAAGGGAGATAATGAAGTAATGATAAACAGAAAGAAAATCACGTAATCTTAATTTTTATGCGATGCAACAAAATTCTATCGTAATGTACGACAAGTGCGTCTTAAAAGAGAAAAGAAAATATAAAGAAACTTATTAAGGTAACATTGGCATTTTATAAGGAAAATTGTCATAATTGGCATATGAATGAAAGGTCAAAACCCAAGCGTCATCAGTGACGTCAGCAATCCTTTTCTTGTTTCCTCTTCCTTCTTCTACACCCCCCCCCCCCTCCCTCTTCTTCTCTTGTCCCTTTCGCACTTCATTTATCTTACAACTACTTCACATTCTTTCACTGTTTATCACTTTTGTCGTATTGTTTTTTTTTACTCACTTTTCTTGTTTCTGCATCATATTTATTTTTATGTTCTATTTCGTAATTTTTATCATCATTATTGCACTTTCTCTTTCGTTTTCTTCTTTTCTCTTTTATATATTGTTTTCAGTTTCGATTTTCACAATTCACGATTCCCCCTTTCGCGTTTTCCTTTCTCTCCTTATTTTTTGTTTTCCTTTAACATAATTTTATCTTTATTTCGCGTCTTTATGTATTTTTCATTCGATTGTTCCCTTCTCTTGTTCTCCTTCCTTCGCTTATTATGGTTCGTTACCTTATCTTTTAGATTTTCATACAAAGCGTAGTTTTTTTTTGTATTATCTTTATTTTTTTTTCCAGTATGTCGTATTCAAATGTATTCAATCTATTTTCTAAATCGCAACGTTTGTCATTATTTTTATAGATTGCACATTTCTTTCTCATTTTCCTATTTTTCTTTATCTATTGATGTGATACCAATTTGGAAATTTATTACAATATTGTCGCATTAATTTCTCAGTATTTCACTTTTAATTTTTCTTTCCTTTCTTTTCTGTCTTCCTAATTATTGTATAATGTTGCATGCTATTATACTTTCTGATTCTGCTATTACTTGTTTTTTCCTTTTCTTTCTTTCTTTCATTTTTCTTTTTTTTTTTCGCCTTATCTTTTCAAATTGAGATGTTACGCACGTATTTACATACATATTGATTTTTTATTTTTGATGCTATACTCTGGTGATAAAATATTTATGACCGTGTGCCGTGTGATTGTATATTTGTCTGTCTATATGTTTATCTATATCTCTCTATTTCTCTCTCTCTCTCCCTCTCTTCCTCTCTTTCTTGACATCATCCCTCTCTAGATTACGTACCGACGCACACAGAGAGATATATCATATAGGAAGGGGATATTTACATATTCACATTACCCAAGGTGTGTTATGTAACATGACAAGAAACATTATAAGAATATAGAAAATATGAGTGTAAGGGATATAATAAAATCATGATAAACAGAAAGAAAATTACGTTATCTTAATTTCCATTCGATGCATAATTCTATCGTAATGTACAAGTGAGTATTAAAAGATAAATATTCACTTGACACATATAGACAGACATACACACACAAGTAGGCAATCAAGGTCAAGTTCCTTGCCTAGGGGAACAACGCGCGATCCGGGGCTAGATCTCTCGAACTTGAATTTGTTAACGTCCGATGCTCTAACCACGCGCGCCTTCCATTGAATATGTTGCAGAAATCCTTAAATGTTGCCGAGACCACTTCCTCTGCTAAGGACTTCAGAGAGAGATAGATAGATAGAGATATATATATATATATATATATATATATATATATATATATATATAGAGAGAGAGAGAGAGGGAGGGGAGAGAGAGAGAGAGAATGTGTGTGCATGTGCGTCTACACACACATACATACATACATACATATACATATATATATATATATATATATATATATATATATATATATATATAGATATGTGTGTGTGTATGTACACTCTACCGTGTTGATACTACCATATGCATATATATATATATATATATATATATATATATATATATATACACACATACTTATATATATATATATATATATATATATATATATATATATATATATATATTATATATATAAATATATAATATATTTATATATATATATATATATTTATATAATATATAGTGTGTGTTTTGTGTGTGTGTGTGTGTGTGTTATGTGTGATATAGTCATATATCATTAATTATTATTAATAAAGCTCTTAATTAGCTATTATATTATTAGCATATCATATATTTCAATACATATACAACACATATTTAATATATATATAATATATATATATATATATATATACATACTTATATAGTATATATAAATATATATATATATATTATATATATATATATATATATAATAATATGCAGATACATAGTAAAATTAAATTAGAAAATATATGATATATATATATACATACATATATTTATATATATATATATATATATATATATTATTATGCAGATAAAATAGATAAGTAAATTAAAAAATATATGATATAATGATAATATAAAATTATATATATATAATTATATATATATTACATATGCATGCGTGCTTACACACACACACACAAACACACACACACACACACAACACACACACACACACACACACACACACACACACACACACACACACTCACACAATGCACACACACACCCCACACACACACACACACACCACAACACACACCCAAAACCACACATATATATATAATATATTTTATAATTATATAACACACACATATAAATACAAAATATATACTTATATAATGTATAATAATAAAATAAAATGTTATATATATACACACACACACACATACACACACACATACATATATACACCTAAAACAAATCTCCCTATAAAAAGTATATATAGTTTATATATATATATTATATATATATAATTTTATATATATAATATATATAATATATAATATATATGTAAATATATATGTGTTAGTGTGTCGTGTGTGTTGTGTGTGTCTGATGGTGTGTTTGTGTACCAACCCCCCCCCCCACACACCCAAAGCTGAAAAATAACTCCCAAGCCCCAAGGGGGCCTTTTAAAAGGGGGGAGGCAACTTTTCAAAAAAAAAAAAAAAAAATATAAGAAAAAAAAAAAAAAAAAAAAAACAACAACAAAAACAGCATAAAATCTTTGAAGGAAAGTAATCCCTCCCTGAGACGTATTTTTTCCCTCTCTGAACTTTCTCAGCTGCGTAAGGCGATATTCCTCCGCTGCTGAAGATGAGGATAGATTTTGTGCTCAGATTTTGAGATTTAATACCGGGGATCTTTCACGAACTTTACACATCCTGCAGGTGAGAAAGGAAAAAAAAAAAAAAAAAACGCTAGGGGAATGAAAGATTTGTGAGTGTTGTTTGTGTTTGTTTGTGTTTGTTTGTGGGTTTGTGTTTGTTTGTGTGTTTGTTTATGTTTGTTTGTTTGTTTATTTATGTGTGTCTGATTGTGTTATGCGTGGGTGTGCTTGTGTGTTTGTGGCGTGTTTTTGTTTGTTTGTGTGTGTGTGTTGTTTTGTTTGTTTGTTTGTGTGTGTCTGTTTGTGTTGTGTGTGAGTGTGCTTGTGTGTTTGTGGCGTGTTTGTTTGTTTGTGTTGTGTTTGGGAGTGTTTGTGTGTATGTGCATGTGTTTGGGTGTGAATGTAATATATATCGTAAAAGATGCATTCACTAATTTATTCATATTGTTATTTTCAACTGTATTTAACTTTTCGAGGTTTCATAATGAAAGTGGAATATATTTCCCATGCATTACTGAAGAATTGCGCGGGTAATTAAAAACTCTAAGATATGTACATGTTTTCAGTAGATACTAAAATGAATTATATATATATATATATATATATATATATATATATATGTATATATATGTGTGTGTGCGTGTCCATATTACACACAAATATACATAGAGGGAGAGCGAGAGAAAGAAGAGAGAGAAAGAAAGAGAAAGAGAGGAGAGAGAGAGAGAGGGGAGAAGAAGGAGAGGAGAGAGAGAGAGAGAGGGGAAAAGAGGAAAAGAGAGGAGAGAAAAGAGAAAGAGAGAGAGACAGATAGACAGACATACTGAAAAGATAGGCAGACAGACAGAGAGAGAGAGAGAGGAGAGAGAGAGAGAGCGGAGGGAGAGAGTGGAGAGAGAGAGAGAGAGAGGAGAGAGAGAGAGAGAGAGAGAGAGAGAGAGAGAGTGACAGATAGACAGACGGAAGAGAGAAGAGAGGAAGAAGAGAGAGGAGGAGAAGAGAAGAGAGAGAGAGAGAGAGAGAGAAGAGAAGAGAGACATACTGACAGATAGGGCAGACAGACAGAGAGAGAGAGAGAGAGAGAAGAGGAAAAGAGAGAGAGAGAGAGAGAGATGAGATAAAGAGAGGGAAACGATAGACGACAGAACCCCGAACCCCCAAAAAAACCCCGAAAAAGAGAGAGAGAGAGGAGAGAGAGAGAGAGAGAGAGAAAAGGAGAGAGAGAGAGAGAGAGAGAGAGAGAGAGAAAACAGATAGACAGAAGACAGACACAGAGAGAAGAGAAAGAGGAGAGAGAGAGAGAAGAGAGAGAGAGAGAGAGAGGAGAGAGAGAGAGAGAGAAGAGAGAGAGAGAGAGAGAGAGAGAGAGAGAAAACATACATGACAGTAGACAGACAGAAACAGAGAGAGAGGAGAGAAGAGAGAGAGAGAGAAAATAAAAAGAGGGAAACAGATAGAAAAGACGACAGGGCCCCAAGACAGAGAGAGAGAGAGAGAAGGAGAGAGGAGAGAGGAGGGAGAGAAGAGAGAGATGAGGGGAGAAGGAGAGAGAGAAAAACCCGATTGACAGACCGAAAAAGACCCCAGAGGAGAGAGAGAGAAGGGGAGAGGAGAGGGGAGAGGATGAGAAGAGAGAGAGGAGAAGAGAGAGAGAGAGAGAGAGAGAGAGAGAGAGATAGACAGCATGACCACGATGAACACATACACACAAACACACACCACACACAACACACACACACAAACAACAACAACACACACACCCACAGAGAGAGGAGAGAGAGAGAGAGAGAGAGAGAGAGGAGAGAAAGATTATATCAAAGAGAATGATATTCAGGATCCGGAAAACACTTCCTTTTGTCGTTAGGGCATATCTGCTGCTCTTCAAAATTTTTCCCCTTCCCAAAGTGTGCGGGAGAGGAATTTGTTTTGTTAATAAGAGGAAAAAATTTATAATTTTAAGAGTGGATTGTATGTTTTTGTTGCCCAAGGGGATATTTAGGGCTTTTAAATTGTTTCTGTCTCTTTTTTTTTCTTTCATTATTTCCGTTAAGCTTGTCATTTTGTCATGTTTGTCTTTTCTCTGTCTATTGTTCGCTTTCTTTCGCTCTCTCTGTTTTTTTTTTTTTTTGTTTTGCCATTATTCATCTATTTTCGATCTTTTCTTTTTTCCGACCTCTCGTTTTTGTTCTCTCCTTAATCAAATCTTCTTTTCTCTCTCTTCTCCTCTCTTTCATCTCTCCTCTCTCCCCTCCCTCTCTCTTCTCCTCCTCTCCGTCTGTCTGTTTAAACGGTCCCTTTCTGTCCTACTTCCCCTCTCCCTCCCCTTTATCTTCTTCTTTCTCTTCTCCTCTCTCTCCTCTCAAGTCATTCCTCCCCTCTCCTTCTCTCCTATCTCTCCTCCTTTATCCTTTCCTCCCCCTCTCAACAACAACGGCCATTTTCTCTCTCTCCTTTTTACCCCCTGTATCTCAAAAGCAATTCTCGTAAATTAAAGCGGCTTTTGTGTGCGTGTGAGTGTTAGCCTACTCCCCCCCCCCCTTTGCCTATGACGTCACATCTCTTGACATCCTAGAATTAAAGGCTTGTATACGCAATGGAAGCCGCGGACTAATTATGTTATGTGTGTACGAATATTGGGTTTTCGTGCTGTGAGATAAAAGAGAGGAGAAGGAGGGGGGAAAAAGGGAGGGAAGGGAAGGGAGGGAAGAGGAAAGGAGGGGGGGATGGAAGGAGAGAGAGAGCCCAGAAAGAGAGAGGAGAAGAGAGAGAAAGGGGACAAAAGAGTCAATAAAACGAAAAAAAATAATAATATTTTATCTACTAGCTACTATCCATCTTTTATATAACACACCCATACACAAAACCACACACCACACACACACATACACACATACATATTACATACCCCACATACATATAACATTACATACAAAATTATATAATATATAAAAATATATATATATTATATATTTATATATATATATATGTAAAATACACACACACATACCACACACACACACACACAAACACACACACACATATATATATAATACATATATATATATATATATATATATAACATAATAAACACATATATATATTTTACATACATATATATATAAAATAAATAATATATTTTATCCATATAATATATCCACATAATAATACATACATATATATAATATATAATATATATATATAATATTTATATTATTTTTGTGTGTATAATATAGGGTATATAATATATATATATAATATATATATATAATATATATATAATCTAAAATATATACACACATATATATACATATACATACATATATATAATATATATATATATATATAATATATATATTATTTATAAAACACATATATATATATTATATATATATATAATATAAAATAAAATAAAAAATGTACTATTATATATATTATATATATAATAGATATAATATATACACATATATAAAAAAACATAGAGAACAAAACATAAAGTGAGTTAAAGTTATTCTCTCCCTCCTCTTTCTTCCTTCTTTCTTCTTCGGTTGTTTCCGTCTACTGCGTCACCGTGGGCGAAAGAGTTATTAATTCACGGCGACAGGTTCCTGGGACGGAATCCGGAAAGAGGGAAAAAAGGAGGAAAAGAAATCGGAAAAAGGAAATAGAAGACGAATTCTTGCTTTTCTTTTTTCTCTATTTGCATATTGATTTTCTTTTTTTTTTTTTTTGGCTTTTTTTATGGAATGGGGCCCAAAAGCTCGGAAAAAAAAAAAATTTAAAAATATATATAAGTATATATAAATTATATATATTTTTTATATA
>NC_061830.1:2624894-2627394 GCF_019202785.1 Penaeus chinensis
ATTCAGGACTGAACAAACGAAAAAGGAAAATTATAGAAGCTTGCATACATCGCGATGGAGAGGAATATCAACACAGCATCAGGCAGATTCAAATGATCCAAGGTCGCGGCAGCAATTAGGCGGATGAGTGGGAGGTCACAGTCGTCAGGTGTTTCGTCAGCTCATTTCTGATATATATATATATATATATATATATATATATATATATATATATATACTCTGTAATTCCTTTGATGTATGTATTTCTGACGATGATGTAATCGAAACCGGTGAAATACCTCTTGCATTAATTATATATATATATATATATATATATATATATATATATATACATATATATACACATACATACACATACATACCATAATTGTTGTTATGGTAATTATTATCATTGTTTTAGTTATCATCAATATTATTATTTTATTCTAATACTCTTTCTACGGTAGTAAAAGAGCGAGCGAGAGAGAGAGAGAGAGAGAGAGAGAGAGAGAGAGAGAGAGAGAGAGAGAGAGAGAGAGAGAGAGAAGAGAGAAGAGAGAGAAGAGAAAGAGAAAGAGAAAGAGAGAAAGAGAGAAAGAAAGAAAGAGAAAGAGAGAGCTCCAGACAGACAGACAAAAAGATCAAGAAAAATCAAGAAAGAAAATATGAGAGAGAGAGAGATCCAAACAGACAACCAGAAAGACAGAAAGATAGAAAGAGAGATAGAGAAAGAGAGCCCCACTTCCACTCTTCGGGAAATCCTTCGACAAAGCGTGCAAAACTCGCGACTGAAGAACCATAAATCCCACGTAAGTTTATTTAGCCCTTAAGTCCATAGTCGATTAGGCGAGTCCTGCCTGGGCCACACTCTTTCTTTTCTCTTTCTCTGGCTCCTTCTCTTTTTATTTATCTCTCTCTCTTTCTCTGGTTCTTTTTCTTTCTCTGTTTCTGTTTCTGTTTCTCTTTTTCTTTCTTTCCCTCTCTCTCTCTTTCTCTTTCTCTGGCTCTTTCTCTTTCTTTCTCTTTCTCTGTTTTTTTCTGTCTCTTTCTCTCTTTCTTTTTCTTTCTCTCTTTCTCTTTTTCTTTCTCTCTCTCTTTCTCCTTCTTTTTCTCTGGCTTTTTTTCTTTCTCTCTTTCTCTTTTTCCTTTTCTTTCTTTCCCTCTATCTCTCTTTCTCTTTCTCTGTCTTTTTTTCTGTCCCTCTCTCTCTCCTTCTCTTTCTCTTTCTTTCTCTTTCTCTTTCTCTTTCTACATCTTTCTCTTTCTCTGTCTTTTTCTCTCTCTTTCTGTTTATCTTCGTCTGCCTGTTTTTTTCGTTTTCTTTTCTTCACTCTTTCTACTTCCTCTGTTTGTTTGTTTCATGAGTTCTTTCTTTATTTTATTGTTGATTCTTCTTTCTTTTTCTTTCTCTCGCCCTTCCTTTCTAAATCTTTCGTTTTTTTTTTCTCTCTATCTTACCTTTTTTTCTTACTTTATCGTATACTCTTATGTAGTTTCTTTCTCTTTCTATCACATGTCTGTCTGTCTATCTCTCTCTCTCTCTCTCTCTCTCTCTCTCTCTCTCTCTCACTCTCTCTCTCTCTCTCTCTCTTTTTTCTCTCTTTATCTATCTATCTATTTACCTATCTATCTATCTTTCTCTCCCTATCCCTCCGTCTTCCTTTAGGAAATCATTCGCAACTTATTCAAAAACAAAGATATCCCCCAACCCCCCTAAAAAAAGACAGAAAAAACGGAAAAAAAACGAAAAAAAAAACGAAAAAAAGATAACAGCATTGAGTGATCTTTTCTCGTTCTTCAGGAAACACCCTGAAGGTTTCCCTGGAATTGAGTGGGAATGGGAATGTAAAGAGCAAGATTTTTTTTTTTTTCGTTTTTGAGAATCCACGTTGTCAATACAGGACAGGAATTCATGCAATACGATTTTTATTCGACTTCAACAAAAAAAGAAAAAGAAAGTTATATACATATCTTTTTTTTTTTATGTATTTCGTTTATTCTATACTTGATTTATTGTACTAAGTTTACTAATATATTTGTTTTAGCTATCATTTAAATATGTAGGATTATGGTGATATTATAAAAAGTTGTTGATTATTTGTTTATCAATAAGAAACAGACAGACGTAAAAAGCGACTGGATAGCTGTGACCATTTCTTCTCCCTTCTTCATTCCCCCGTTCCGTCTGGCAACTTGTCTGTCTGTCTGTCTGTCTGTCTGTCTTTCAGGCTGTTTCCCCAACTCCCCTCTCTCTCTCGGGCTTTCTCTGTTTATCTGTTTCTGTAACTTTCTCTCTTTGTTTGACTTTGTCATTCCCTCTCTCTCTAAATCCCTCTCACTCCTTGCATGTTTTACTCACTTTCTCTCTCTCTCTCTCTCTCTCTCTCTCTCTCTCTCTCTCTCTCTCTCTCTCTCTCTCTCTCTCTCTCTCTCTCTTTCTCTGTCTGTCTGTCTGTCTAACTGTATTTCTTCCTCTTTCATCAGTCTATTTGTTGTGTCTGTCCCCCATCCCTCTCTCTCT
>NC_061830.1:2632394-2639894 GCF_019202785.1 Penaeus chinensis
CTACCCATCCATCTATCTATCTATTTATCTATATTTCTATTTATATAACTATCCATGCATCCATCCATCTGCCCATCTATCTATCTATCTATTTATCTATATATCTATCTATCTGTCTGTCTATCCATCTATCTATCTATCAATCTACACATCTATCTATCTGTCTGTCTATCCATCTATCTATCTATCAATCTACACATCTATCTATGTGTCTATTTATCTAACCACTTATCTATCTATCCATCCACCTATCTATCTACCTATCAATCTTCCTAGCTACCTACCTATCTATCCCTCTATTTTTTCTATCCATCTACCCCCCCCCCTCCCCCCTTATCCATCATTGCAAAACACAACGCAACAGACATCCCTTCACATCATCCGAATTCTATCAAACATTGCACTGCACAGCTAATGCAACCTGTGTGACTCTCCCCCTTTGCAACATTCTTATCTGCAGTAACCGTTGGCTTTTCTCTGATGCGGATTTTAGTGTATAATCGAACGCCATGGGCTTTAGAAGCCTCCATGGCTGGTGTGTTGGTCTGTACAATGACTGTATCTTTTATAGTATTTTTTTATAGTGGCATCGAGTCTTTTTAAGGGTTTATCTAAACGCGCGCTTGTGTGCATGCAAGGGGCGCAGATACGGAAACAGAGGCAGACAGAAGCAGACGAACAGATACACACATACGTATGGATTCAAATACTCGCGCACGCACACATGCACGCACACGCAGGCGCACGCGCGCACACACACACACACACACACACACACACTAGCAGATAGAACTATCTATCTACAGATATATCTATCTATCAATCTATCTACATATCTGACTGTCTATCTATCTATCTATTATCTATCTATCTATCTATCCATCCATTTATCTATATATACGAAGAATTAATTACGTTGTCATTAATATTATTATTTACAATAGCAGCAAAACCACTATTACTATTATTACTATCATTTATAATTATATTTACTCTCTTTCCTATTCTAGCCTCTACTATTATGCATACTAATTTTTGTTTCACTTATAAATGCAAATTAAAGGCCTCCATTGTGATTTTCAGCCTCATATTTAATCATAATTAACATCTACATTCCTTGATTTATGATATTAGAAAGGGGACAAATAAACAAAACAAAAAACAAAACAAAAACACAACAGGATTTAAACAGAAAATGACAAAAGCAACAACATTTTCCCCATAAGCTAAAAAACCGATTTTTTTTTTTTTTTATCTACATATTTTCAAACAGACCTGGATTAACTAATGAATAATCAAAACGTCCTAAATTATCTAAGGGAAGTGATTTTATAAATGAACATTTTAATAAAAGGGAATCACAAATATTAAAATTGAACTGCATCGTCAAAAAAAAAAGAAAAAAAAAAAAAAAAAAAAATAATACCCGTTTCAATTATTTTAATTTTTATCTCAATCACCATCTAATACGGTCAGATCTCCACTGAGAAAATTTTAATCATGCGTGGAAGTGCGTTTTAAAGTGCGTTGTAACCAAAAAAAAAAAAAAAAAAAAAAAAAAAAAAAAAAAAAAGATAATATTAATAATAATAAAGGTATGGGGGGGGGGGGGAGGGCCAGGTATAATTAGCACATAAATTAATTAGTTTTTTCACCAATCTGGTTTTTCCTCCTTTCTTCGCGGATTTATCCTTCCCATCACTAGTTTATTGACTCCCCCCCCCCCCCCATCCATCTAGGCAGGTATCCAATTATTCTGCTTTATATAATCTTAATTTTAAAAATAGCATGTATGGAGGTGGCGCCAAGTTTGAAAATATTACAGACGGCCATTACAACACTCGACGTCATTTTTATTTTTTAATACATTACTATTATTGTTGTTGTTTTTATTAGTATTACTATTATTGCTGTTGTTTTTTTTATTATTCTATTATTATTATTGCTATTATTACTATCATCATCTTCATTATCATCATCAGCAGCAGCATTATTATCATCATCATTATCATCACCACCATCATCATCATCATTAGTATCATTATTATAATCGTCATCATCATCATTCTCGTTATCATCATCTTATCATTATTATTATCATTTTCATTATTATTATTACTATCATCACCATCATCATCATCATCATCATCTCCATTATCCCTATTACTATTATTATTATCACCATCATCATCATCATCATCATTTGTTATTAACAGAACATCAACTCTTTTGCTCCACAGGCTTTCAGATTACGGTCCACTATTTCATGTATTCATATATTCATTTATTGAGCCACCAATTCATTGCCTAATTACGCCCATGCGACAGGTCATTAACAAACACTACCAGCCTTAAAATCACAAAGCTGATGGTGTTTTGGGCATATATGATTATAATCAAAAGTTAGTTAACAACGCTTATCCCTTTTATCAGGTTATTATTATCAGTTATTTCTCCAGTTTTCGCTTTTCATCCATTTCATATAACTTCATGGTTTAATTAGCAGGTCCTTTAAGGATGTCATTACTTTCTCAGTCTCTGCCCTTATAAGCTGTACTATAAATAGAGTCTTGATTATTTAACGTCCTTCACGTGAAATTGTTAATAAGGCTTAATATGTCGTTAATCCGTCCCTGACTATTGAAAATGTTGAAAGGGAGAGAGTGAAAAGGTATGAATATTGATGGTACTTGAATTGCTTTTTTATTTCATATTTCTTTGTTTGATATTTATTTTCAATTTCCATTTATTTTCAAAAATCTATTCTTAAATTTTATTTATTCTTTATCTATTTATATATTTATTTATTTTTAGTCTTTCTCATTATCATTTTTTGTTCAGCATTTTGTGATTTCCCCTTACTTTCGTCTTGATATGTTTTATATATGTTTTGAATTTGTATTTAAAAAATAAAAGGATAAAAGGATGCAAAAATTTCGAAATCTAAGGCGCGTTCAAAATACGCAAACAAAGCATTCTATAACACTGCTTAACTTAACTGTATATTTCGTAACATAAAAGCAATTCTTATTTAAGAAAAACAAATATCCTTCTTCTTCTTATTATTATTATTATTATTATTATTGTTATTATCATTATCTCATACGTTAAGCTTAATTCTTATACTCATGTACCCGTCTCCCTAAACACACAAGCATACACACACATACACAGAAAACACTTTTTTGTCTGTTGTCAGTAAAACCAGGAACCATTTTTAGAGTGTCGAAGTGCCTAAAAATAAGAAAGAACGAAAGAAAAGAAGAAGAAGAAGAAGAGAAAGAAAATAATAATACTAATAAGAAAAAGAAAATGTAAAAACAGGAACCCTTTTTAGAGTGTCGAAGTGTTTCAATATCGGGCCTAAAAATAAGAAAGAACGAAAGAAAAGAAGAAGAAGAAGAAGAAGAGGAAGAAGATAATAATAATAATAAGAAAAAGAATATGTAAAAACAGGAACCCTTTTTAGAGTGTGTTCCAATATCAGGCCTAAAAATAAGAAAGAACGAAAGAAAATAAGAATAATAATAAAAAAAGAAATTGTTCTCCAGACTAGAACACGGAGATATCCGCATCCACACAATTTTTTTATTCACACAAAACAACAATGCGCCAAGTACTACCAACCGGTCATGTCAGGATCCAAATACACTGAAAGATTGAAAGACAGGAAACGAAATCCTATCGTCAGAACGCACAAAAAACAACAACAACAAAATAAGGAAAAAGGGGGGAAAGATTCAATCCGCTTCGCTGATTCATTTCCTCGGTTTCCATTGAAGCAAACTCTTCCGTGTTCGAGACTGTTCCGTAAACACTCGATGCGCAACCGAACCGGACAATGAGCCGCAAAGATGGGGCTTCGAATCTGCTTGACTCTGAATCACTTTGGCTTCATTGTTATCTGCCCTTGAGTTGCAACTCGTGTTGCACTGTGGGTATGACTTTTCCGGGCTTTGTTCGCCTGTGTCAGTCTGTCTATCTGCCAGTCTCTGTCTGGCTGTCTGTCAGTCTGTCAGTCTTTCGCTCGCCCTCCATCGTCCTCTCTTTCACTCTCTCTTTGTCTCTCCCTTCCACTTCTACCTCGGTCTCTCCCTTCTCTCTCTCTTTATCTCCTCTCCTTCCCTCCCTCCCCCACCCCCCCCCTCTCTCTCTCTCGCTTTCTCCCTCCCCCCCCTCTCTCTCCCTCTACCCTCCCCCCTCCCCCTTCTTCCCTCTCCACATTCTCTCTCTTCCTCTCCTTCCCTCTCTTCTCCCTTTGCTCCCTGCATGCATGCTTCTCACTCAGTAAACAAATGACTAGACGCCTGGTTTCAGTGCCTCCATTTCTTGGATTTCAACTTCCTTGTTCTCTTCCCTTTCTCTCCTGTCCACTTTTTTTTTGTTTGTTTCTTTGTTTCTTTTCTTTTCTTTTCCAATGTTGTAGAGCTTATCTGCAACGGCTAATCCACTGTTGAACGTAATTCATGTTACAGTAATAGGGTTTATGAAATTAGAACTTTACGTATACTTTTGAGAAATTATACTTAGAGGGATGAATTATATTTAAAGGAAGAAAGTGGATATTTGGCAACTTCTGGCCTTTAGCATGTCTGTCTGTTTGTGTTTATGTTAATTACATCAACCGAAGAGGAAATATACATATTTGACTGTTTTTACTTCCGTGTTTATTTTTTGGTTTCCTTTTGGTTAATGAATCCATCAGTGTTCTCCCTAAGAAATTAAAGGAATATTCTCATACCGAAGCCAGGACCACTAAATGCTTTCGGACGATTGCGTTCGTTTGCTTCTCCTTTTATTTATTGATATAAAAAAAAAATATATATACGAATTATTTTATGTTGTTATATTTATATTCACTTTTATTGTGATTTACCATTTTATGATTGTTTTTTCTGATAGATTTATGCATTCATTTTACGTGGAAATGCTGATCTTAACAGCAATTTGCCATCTACTAAATCTTTGTGGAAGACTTGCACTTAGGAACTTTCTCTCTCTCTCTCTCTCTCTCTTCTTTTTATTGTTTTATCTTTGGGTTTTATGAAGTCAAGAAGTACTTTTCCATGTTCCTTTTTCATATTTTTTTTCTTCATGTTAGCTTTTTGAATTTTCTCTCTCTCTCTCTCTCTCTCTCTCCCCCCCCCCCCTCTCTCTCTCTCTCTCTCTCTCTCTCTCCCCCCCCTCTCTCTCTCTCACACTATCTTTTTTTTTATCTCTCTCTCTCACTATCTGTTTTTCTCCTTCTCTCTCTCTCTCTCTCTCTTTCTCTCTCTCTCTCTCTCTCTCTCTCTCTCTCTTTCTCTCTCTCTCTCTCTCTCTCTCTTCTCTCTCTCTCTCTCTGAATTTTAGTTGGTTTACTGTTTCCTTGATTTTGTCATCAGGAATTTCCCAAATGTTACACATAAACCGTGAAGAAATCTTATGGGTGAGTTGCCTAAGGCTAAGAGAGCAATTAATTATATTTTGTTGGTGATATGGATCTGAGTCCAGAATCCACGGTGATTTTAGATTTTTCAAACACACAGAGAATTCTGAAGATATATGATTTACTGAAGAAGGTCAGAGTATCAGTTTTCTTCTATATCATGCTCTCTTTCTGTCTCTCGTTTGTCTCTGTGGGCGTATGTGTGCGCGCGCGTCTATGTATCTATAGCTATATAAAGCCATATATCTATTTCTATATTGGAATATATGTCTGTCTATTTGCCTATCTATTTATATCTCTATCTATTTATGTATATCATATATATTACCCGAAGATTATCAAGTTTACGTGTGGCCAAAAAGGTATGTAATCTTCTAAACACACACTAAGAATAATTAAACTAACATTTAATATGAGAATAAAAAGCTATTCCCTGCATGTCCATAAATTTTATCTCTTCGTAATCCTTAAACAGTCCCTAAAATCCCCAAAAAGTCTCTCCATTACAGGTCTGAAAAAGTGATCCCTATTCGTCCACAAAACCCTTCCGTTTGTAGTTTTTTTTCAAAGTGGTCTCTAAAGATTCATAAAGCTCTTTCCTCTGTAGTCTTTAAAAAGTAGTGCCTAAAAATCCTTCAAATCCTCTCCGTCGCAGTCCGTAAAAGAGACGTAGACACTCGAAGGCTTAGTCATCAACAGGAGGACAACACGAGGGCGAAGCGGAGGCTACATGAACGGGTGGGACAAAACAAGCCGGGAACGAGACATCAAAAATAGAATAACATTGCGAGGATTCGAGCGGATTTCACACACACAAAAAAATATATGGTTAACAGGACAAGACGCAGATGCAAAAAAAGAAAAACAAGAAAAGAAAAAAAGAAAGAAGAGAGAGAAAGAGGGGGAGAGAGAGAGAACAAAAATAGAGGCGCACTATGACATTAAAGTGTTGAAAACATCTTGTGACAAATTGACGTCACGTGATGGACCAACAGAAGCAAAAAAGAAAAAAAGAAATCACGAGTGCGAAACAACAAGCAGTTCCAATCGATCGCAATAAAGATCACAGTGAAGCAGTTTCGGAACACGAAATGAACTCGAGTGGCAGGTAGAAAATGTTAGAAGTGATAAATACAGTGTTAAAATTGTGCTGGGATATAGAAAAGTCCTGATGTGTGGTATCTTTCCAACTATAAGAAATAATAAAGTGATAACTAGCAAGGCTGTGACCGTATAAGCTCCATATCGAAAAGGAAAGACGCTTAGTGTCTGCGAATGTGGATTAGGTTTTAGAGTAGCGTCCAGTAGCCATGTTCATCTCGGTAAGCCCGTTTGAGGCATTCTAGTGCACCCTCGTGATGGAACAGAGTGGACAGGAATTAGAAATGGAAAACAGTAACGAGGGAGTGCTATTCTGGAACATAGGATTAGGAAAAAAATAAAGATTTTCATGAACATGTAATGAAACAACTTGATTATCAAATTAAACTAATGCTTTGGCAATAATGGATATTGGTTAAAACAAATAAATGTGCTAGACATCAAGGTCATATATCAACTAGTGTGTAATATATAACTTCCTTATTAACAGTTAATGAGAATAAGTAGGTAGTTTAATTAAATAATTAAGTGCTTTCCAAGATTGATAGCTCAGCGTAGACAGTGACGAGTTATGTTGATTTTTTTTTGTTTATCATTTGTTTTTGTCATGATTATTACTTTTACTTGCTTGATGTTTGATTCATCTATTCCCATAGAAATACAGCTTAATTTGTGTTTGTTATGACTTACTATTTATTTTTCTAATGATTATATTTCTTTTAGTATAATATTCAATTCACTGAACATGTTTAAAACAATTTAACTATTTGCTTGTCTGTTGATCGTGATTATTTTGTGCAATATCTAATTCATTAACACTGAGATACTAAATAATTAATTACTTTTATAACGATTGCTATTCTGATTCATGCAAATAAGACGGTAGCTTTGCATATTGCATATTATTCATTTTGTTTTCATCAAGTTTCATGTTTAATAATTATAAAACAATGAGTTATAAATGTTTACTT
>NC_061830.1:2644894-2654894 GCF_019202785.1 Penaeus chinensis
GAACATCGAGATAAGAAGTTGTTGCCATAAATCTCGAATATTACCGTATTTCTCTCCACCTCTATCTCCACCACCATTCCGCACTTTCACCATTCCGCACGTCCTTTAGTAGTCGAAATAATCAAATAAAAGCCTTCAATACACGCATAAAAAGATAAGTTATCATATGAGCGAAATGCCAATCATTGGAACCGTTAAAAGAAAAGGGAAAATGCCGGTACATTCTTATCATATTTCAAGTTCATTTATGCTTGCCCTAAGGTGACAAGATAAGTCTTCTTTCTGTCTTTGAGGGAGATACCATCTTTTCGTTTCCTTGTTGTCTGTCATTCTTTTGTTTTCGTGAGATAATATTCTTCTTCTTCTTCTTAGCATTATTATCATCATCTTTATTATTAGCATTATTGTTATTATTGTTATTATCAATGTTTTTTTTCATTGTCATCTTTATCTTCAGCTTCAGCTTCATCTTTATCTTCAGCTTCATAATTATAATTATTTTTATTACTATTATTATTGATAATGTGTTATTATTATTATTATTATTATTATTATTATTATTATTAATGTTCATATTATTATCAGTACTATTATTGTGATGATGATGATGTTGATTATCATCATCATCATCTTCATCTTCATTTTCATCTTCATCCCCATCATCACCATCTTCATCACCATCATCATCATCACCAGTATCATCATCATCATCATCATCATCGTCATCGTCATCGTCATCGCCATCGCTATCACCATCACCACCATCATCACCATCATCATTAATACTAATATTTTTAGTTAATAAAATCGAAATACAACCGTGTGTTTCAACTCAAAGAATGACAGCGAGATTATCTGTAAATGAGTCTTGTGGAATCTGATTTTTCTATTAATAATGAATAATGAGATAATGAGATTATGAGGGTCGTGAGTATGATGATTTAAAAGGCGCGTGAGTTAAATGTCTCGGTTAAGATGTCAAGAATATGAATAGATATGAGTGAGTGAATGAGTGAGTTCTCTGTGTGAGGGAGATGGAAGGTGGATGGATGGATAGATGGAAGGTGGATAGTTGGATGGAAAGGTGAGTTGATAAGTTGATGGTTAGATAGAGAGATGAAGATAGAGAGAGAGAGATAAAGATAGAGAGAAAGATAGATAGAGATATAAAGATACATAGAGAGATAAAGATGGATAGAGAGAAAGATAGAGATATGAAAGATAGAGAGAAAGATAGAGAGAAAGATAGATAGAGAGATAGAGAGAAAGATAGAGATAAAGATATAGGTGGAAAGGGTGGTAGGTAGGTAGATGGGTAGATAGGTAGATTGGTAAACGGATAAGAGAGAGATAGGTTGAGATATATAGATGTGAATAGGTAGGTAGATAGATAAGCAGATAGATAGGGATAAAGAGAAAGCGAAAGCCAAGTAACAAAGAGAAGAGAGAGAGAGAGAGAGAGAGAGAGAGAGAGAGAGAGAGAGAGAGAGAGAGAGAGAGAGAGAGAGAAATAACCATCGTTGAAGCTTCCCCCTCCTCTCCCCCCTCCCCTTCATCCCCCCCTCTTTCATCTCCTTCCCAACCTCCCCCCCCCGCTTATGACGTCACGATTCACACTCCCTGCTACGTTCTCGCGTTTGGAAATTCCGTGATAGTTTGCCTTTTATCACCCCACCTCCCCTCCTCTCCCCTCCTCTCCCTCCTCTCCCCTCCCCTCTTAGCCCCCTACTACCGTACATCCCTCACCTCCCCCCCCCCACCCCCTCAACCCCCAATATATGGATTTCGCTCTGTCACTGTTAGAGGAAGGGGAAGGGGGGGGAGGGGTGTTAGCGAGGGGAAGGGAGAAAGGGTGAGGGAAGGATAGAGGGGTAAAAGGGGAAGAGGAGAGGGAAGAGGAAGGGAATAGAAGATAGGGAAAGAGGAAGGGTGTGGGATGTGGTGGGTAGAAGGAAGAAGAGAAGAAAGAGGGGAGAGGAGAGAGAGTGATGAGGGAGGAGGAAAGGGGACGTTTTCGCGGAAGACGAGGGGACAGGGAAGGCTTTCGAGGGAAGGAGAGTGGAGGGGGGGGGGGGGGAGTAAGGGATAGGGGAAAGAAAGGAGAATGAGAAGGGAGGGAAGAACGAAAGGAGGAGAGAGGGCGAGAGTAAGGGATAGGGGATAGAAACGAGAAGAAGAGGGGAGGGAAGAACGGTAGTAGAGGGGAGGGGAGTAGGGGGAGAGCGAGGGATAGGGAATAGAAAGGAGAAAAGGGGAGGGGGATAGGAGGATTTTATCCCCTCCCCCCCCCCCCCCCCACTGCTAAACAGAACCGGTGACCTGCGAGCTATTGGTCAGACACCCGGAAAATTGGTATTTGCGTGTCTAAGAGATGAAGAGAGAAATCGAGATAAAGATGGAGATAGAGAGAGAGAGAGAGAGATAAGAGCGTAGCCATTGAGATACTTGATTACCTAGCCATTGCAAATGCAGAATGGGCGACTGTGGGCGAGATGCTGTCTATTGATTAGCTAAAGGCGTTTGTGTTCTTTAAATTGATGTGTAAAATTCCCTTTGGTGATAATGATGATAATCATAATGACAGGGTTTATGAGGATCATAATTGTATTGGTTGTAATGGTTATAATGACCGTGGTAATATTGATTATGATAATAGGTAATGATATTTAAAAGGATAATAATGATAATGATAACGGTTATATTAATGATAATGATTATTATGATGATAGCAGTGGATTAATAGTAATGATGATAATGATAATGATAACATTAAAGATAATTATAATGATAATGATAATAATAAAGATGATAATGATAATTATAATAATAAAGATGTTAGTGGTATTTGTAATAACGATGACAATGATAATGATACTAATAAAAATAAAAATAATGATAATAATGGCAATGATGATCAACAGCAATAAAAATGATTAAAATAATTATAATAATGATGATAAGAATGATAATAATAACAATGATTATGATTACAGTAATAATAGTAATGATAAGAGGTGATAATGATAATGATAGTGATGATATAAGTAATAATTTTAGTAGAAATACTGATGATTTACATGATAATGGTGATTATGATAATAGTGATAGTGATGATAATGATAATACTGATGATAATAAAAATGATAATGATGGTTATATTGATAATAATATCAATAACTATTGGTAATATTGATAATAATATCAATAACTATTGGTAATATTGATGATAATATCAATAACCATAATAGTGATATAATGATATTGATAATAGTAATAGTTATAATGATAATGGTAATGTTAATAGTTTAAGTAAAAATAATAATGATGCTAATAATATCAATAATAATGATAATATTGATTATGAAAAAAACTGGTAATAAAAGCACTAATGATAGTGATAGTAATAATGATAATGAAAATAACAATAGTTTTAATAATGATAGTAACAATGATAATGAAAATAACTATAATGATAATGATAACATTAAATATTAATGATAACAGTAATGATAATGATAATGATAATAATTATAACAATACTTATACAATCATATAACTACTATCTTTAATAACAATATCAAGAACAATGATGATGATAATATGGATAATAAATAAGTGCATATATTGTATATGTATATTGTATATTGTATATATATATTGTATATTTGTCCCCTCCTGTTATTTTCCTTCTCTTTCCCATGCTACTCCTATCTTTCTCTCTCTTCCCTCTCTTCTCCATCCGTTCTCTCCTCCTTTCTGCCTTGTAATCTCTCGCCCTGTTCATCACCAAACACATACACGCAACACATTTTATATTTCATTTATATTTCCGTTTCTTAAAATCTTCCTTCCACGTGTCCAGGTCACGTGACTTCCGGCGGAGGGGGGGGGGGTGATCAGCTGATTTTCTGGTGGTGGGGGTGGGGGGGGGTCAGCTGATTTTTCTCGTGGTAGCAGTGAGGGGATATAGAGGGAGGGAGGGAGAGGGAAGGGAGGGAGGGAGGGAGAAGGAAGGGTGGTAAGGAGGGAGGGACGGATGGAGGGAGGTAAGGGGGGATGAGATGGAGGGAGTGAGGATGGCGAGATGGTGGTGAGGGAAGGAATGAGGGGGAGGGAGGGAGGGAAGGAGGGATAAGAGGGATGAGGGTGGTGGGGGAGGGAGAGAGGGAGGGAGGGAGGAAGGCAGAAAGCGGGGAAGAGAGGGAGAAGAAGAGACGGTGATGGGAAGATAGAGAGAGAGAGAGGAAGAAAATGAGAGAGAGAGAGAGAGAGAGAGAGAGAGAGAGAGAGAAAGGTGGGGGGGGGGGGGGTGACGACACACAGAGAGCGTGATTGCATTATAAATAAAAGGCTAATTTTCGATATGCCACCTCCGGTATTCTGTAAGACGATGGGGAAATGTACGATATTATCTCCTCTCTCTCTTCCTCTCCCTTTCTCTGTGTGTCTCTGTCTCAGTATCTCTCTCTCTCTCTCTCCCTCTCTTTCTCTCACTCTTTCTCTCTCACTCTCACTTTTACTCACTCACTCCCTCCCTCCCTCCCTCCCCCCTATCTCTTTCTTCCTTTCTTTTTCATAGCTGATTTTTTATATCATTTCATATGCCGACGTCATTCATCATTTTCAAAAGATACCTGATGACAGCTTCTCGTAGCCATCTGTTCCTCGGGATTTTTTTTTTCCTTATTTCTTTTCTTTTCTTTTCATTCATATCCACATTTTCATCAGGTGCCCTTTAAATATTTTTTTGGTGTAAGTGTTCTCCAAGGTTGTTTTGTAACCTTTGCGCAGAATGACAAGTTTAATGAGAGCCGAAATGACCCAATTATCGTGACATTTGGTAATACACGCATTTTTTTTTAAAGGAGTAATCTCTGTTCATAATTTCATAATTATCATTCTTGTGATCACCTGTTGGATTATTATATGATCATATTATTTTGATATTTATCGATATGATTATTAATTATTTTTGTTTTCATTTCATATTCTTATTTTTTTTAATTATTGATTTTTTTCGGATTTTTTTCTTTTTTTATTCTATTTTATTTAAAAAAAAAAAAAATCTTTTGCCGAATTACACAAGCGATGATTTGATCAGCTCATTTATTTTCTGGGGAAAAGAAAACGCATTTTATGCTGTTTTTTTTTTTTACCTTTTATCTCCCATGGAGAGACATGATTTGACAAGCTCATTTGCGTTCTACTGTTTTTTTTTTGTGTGTGTTCTCTCTAACCCTTTATTAGCCTTGCGTTTATAAAAAGAATATAGGTTATTTTTAGTACTGATTTTGGGAAAGAGGGGTATTTCTCCTCTCCTAATATTCTTTCTCTCTCTCTCTGTCCGTCTGCCTGTCTGTCTCTCTCTCTCTCTCTCTCTCTCTCTCTCTCTATATATATATATATATATATATATACATATATACATATATATGTATGTTTATGTATATGTATATATGTATGTTTATATATGTATATGTATATATGTATCTCTCTCTCTCTCTCTCTCTTTTTATTCCTCATTTTTATCATCATTATTTCGGAAATTATGTCTCTCCTCTCCCTCCCATCCCTACTCACACCCTCTAACCCTCCCTCAGTCCCTCCCACCTTCCCTCCATATCTCTCTCCCTTCCCCTTCCCTCCTGTATACTTACCTACCATCATTCCCTACTTCCTTCCCTCACTTTCTCTTCCCCTCCCCCCCCAACCCTCATTTCCTCCTTCCTTTTCCACCTACCCACCTACCCTCATTCCCTCCTTCCTTTCCTCACTTTCTCTTCCCCTCCCCCCCCAACCCTCATTTCCTTCTTCCTTTTCCACCTACCCTCCCACCCTCTTTTCCATCCACCATCCCACCTTCCCTCTCCCCCTCCCTCCTTCCCTCCCTCCCTCCCTCCCTCCCTCGCCATCCCAGAGGTCCACCAAGTTTAAATGAGGCCCTCTCACTAACTTCCCTAACAGACCCAAGGAGGGCGCAAAAAAGGTTGTTAAAATAAGGCAAAACACAATTATAACTTCACACCCAAGACCTTAGAGATAGTATAAGACCGAAGGCCGCCATGCTAATGAGAGTGGAGGTGGGTGGAGATGGAGGGAGGGAGCGTGGGGGGTAGGGAGGCGGAGCGTGGGGGGTAGGGAGGGAGGGTAGGGAGGTAGGGGGGTAAGGATTGGGGTAGGGAGGGGAAGTGGGGTTGGGTAGGGAGGGGAAGGAAGGAGGGGGTAAGAGGGGTTGGATAGTGATGGAGAGGGCGTTGGGGTTCCAGTGGGGGGTGATTGGGGGGAGGGAGGGAGAGGGGGAAAGTGATGGAGAGGGCGTAGTGAGGGAGGGGAATTGGACAGTGATGGAGAAGGGTTTCGATATTCTGTTGGAGGAAGAGTGATGGAGAGGACGTGGGGGTTCCGTTGGGGGAAATAAGGAGGGAGGGATAAGATATAGGGTTAGGGGGAAGGGGGGAAAGAGGAGAGTAGATAGAAAGAAATCTCGATGTGAGAGGAAGAGGGGAAGAGAGAGAAGAGGGAATATGGGAAAAGGATAAAGGAAATATCAGACGATGCTAGAGTCAAGGAAGGAGGAAGGAGGGGGGGGGGGTGCATGGGAGAAGGAGGGAGGGGGGTATGGTAGGAGGGGGTGCAAGAGGGGAGGAGGGGGTGAGGGCAAAGAGGAAAAGAAGGGAGAGGAGGAGGGAGGGGGAGGCGAAGGAGAAGGAGGGAGGGGAGGGTAGAGGGGAAAAAGGGAGTAGAGGCGAGCGGGAAGGAGAGAGTGGTGACGATAGGGAAAGGAGGGAGGGGGCATGGGGAAAGAAGGGAAGGGGGCAAAGGGGAGAAGGAGGGAGGGGAGGCGAAGAAGAAGGAGGGAGGTGGACGAGGGGGAAGGAGGGAGTCGAGGCGAGAGGGGAAGAAGGGAGGTGGGGGGTGAGGGAAGGAGGGAGATCCCAGGGTAGGAAAAGCCGAAAGGGTGTTCGATATAAGTAAGAAAATGAGGTGAAGCGTCAGAGGCAAGGGCGTGAGGGGAGCAGCGAGAGAGAGAGAGAGAGAGGCAGAGAGTTAGAGAGATAATTAGAGAGAGAGAGAGAGAGAGAGAGAGAGAGAATGAGAGAATGAGAGAATGAAAGAATGAGAGAGAGAGCGAGAGAGAGAGAGAGAGAGAGAGAGAGAGAGAGAGAGAGAGAGAGAGAGAGAGAGAAAGAGAGAATCAAGGAAGCACGAGAGAGCCAACCAGCTTCCCCCCGCATCACGAAGGTCATTATTATGCATCAAATTTCTGAAAAATGACGATTTGCATATTTCCTATATCTCAGTTCTAACCCCCTTCCTCTCTCTCCTCTCTTCTTTTTTTCTTCTTTTTTTTTTACTTCTTTTTCCCAGAGCTTGTGAGATTTTCTTGATAAGCAGGTTGTTCAAAGCTTTCGAAAGGAGAAGGATGACTGGAGTGTAGAAAAGAGGAGAGAGGAAAGACTTTGGTGAACGTCACCAGATGTCATTTGACTTTGGGATTGTTGATTATATGCATTGCGTCTCCTCCTTTTCCGTCTTGTCATTTTCTTTTTCTTTTTTTTACTTTCTTTTTTCTTCACTTCTCTTTTTTATGTTTCAATATTTTTCTTTCATTTTCTTGTTTTTATTTTTTAGTTTATTTCGCTTTTGTCTCTTTCACAATTTTTTCTACTTTATCTCCCTTTATGTCTATATTCCTTCTTCCTTCTCTCCTAATCCTCTATTTCTTCCTCTTTCTTCGTCTCCTTTCCTTCCTTCGTCTCTGTCTCCTCCTTTCCTTTCCCCTTCTCTGTCTCCTTCTTCTCTTTTCCTAACTCCTCCTTTTTTTCCTCTGTCTCCTTTTACTCGTCTGCATTTTTCCTGGTATTACTATGTTTTCCTTATTCTCTTTCGTTTCCTCTACCTGTCTACTCTCTCACTCTCTCTCTCTCTCTCTCTCTCTCTCTCTCTCTCTCTCTCTCTCTCTCTTTCTCACCGTGATTTCGAGCCCCTTATGAAGGAAGGCAGAGGCGGGGGAGGTACGGGCAGGCGAGGCGGGGCAGACCCTGACGACTCGGGAATACAAGGGGACAGAGATGCCTGTCCCAAAGGCTGGGGAAAAACTAAAGTGATAATTTTCCGATACCCGGCCATACTGGACCTAGATTTTTTGTTGGACAATGACGGATTTGTGTGGGTGAAGAGGCACGCGTTCAGAGGCGAGGAGCGGAGTCAGCTCGTTGCCCTCCTGAAAGAGGAAGTGCCAGAGAGAGTATTCATCTCTGGAGCGGGGTACAGGAGGGTGACATCATACGTGGAGCCGCCAGTCATGCCTCAAGTGTTGCCGATGGGGTCACAAGTCTTGGACCTGTCAGCAGGATGCTCGGTGCAGGTTCTGCGGTAGGAAGCATCACTCCAGGATCTGCCGAGCCAGAACTGAAAAGGGGGAAAAGGTTAACCTTGCTGCTGCAACTGTGGGGGGCCCCACAATGCCGGGTCTCTGACATGCAGGGCAAGGCCACAATCAAAGCTAATTTCGGCGGTTCCCCAGCAAGGAATCGCGAAGAAGAAGTCCCTGCCACCTCGCAGGCAGAGGTGCACAGGGAAGGCACAACTATAATCCCCAACGCCTGGCTGCAGGGCCCACCGCATGTGGCTCTGTCGTCAAAGGGAAGCGATCAACCTCAGGACGACCGACACGTGCAGGAAGTGAAGGAAGTGCCGCAGAGTAGTGATGCGGATTTTTCTGGGAATGAAGTATCGGCAATCACCCGAATGCTGCAGACACTGATGCAGAAAATGGATGTAATGGAAAAAAAAGCTGACACAGTTTATGGACAGAGAAACCGAGGAACAGAAACAGATGCTGTCACAGACCCCCCCCCCCCCCCCCCACCGCCCATGAAATGAAATATAAAAATGTTAGTGGTCCTGCAGAGGAATAAAGTATAGACTGTAAGATAAAAAATCTGGGAAAGGAAAGGAAAATAACAGCGAGTGTATGGGGGGATAAGTCCTCTGCGGACTTCGGGTCACTCCTGCTGAAGTGCAAAGATCAGGAGAAAGAAATCCTCTTGGGAAAAAAAAAAAAGTTGTGCAAGACACAAGGGGAAGCATAAGGACGCGAGACAGGACTGATGGAGCCTCTCTTGAAACAACGAGACAAGTGATACAGAGGAACCCAGAAAAAGTATCACCCAGATGTACACCAAAAGCGGCCAGACTTAACCATTTGTTTATACATAGTTTTGCACTTCTTGACAGGAGTAACTGCGTTTGGCCTTACTCAAGATCTGACTCAGGAAAGCGTGAAAAGCAGAATGCTGTTGATAGTGTAAGCGTGTCATAACCATAGATATCTATTCACTGGACTAAATAGATCCACTGGAGATGTGTGTATGTTTTTCATGTGAAATGTGAGCCCATGTAGGGACTTGATAAGATATGGGTGAGGATAACCCATGTTACTTCATCCTTTTGATATGTAAGTTTTTGTCTCAATAAACTTGTCAAATCAAAAAAATCTCTATCTCCCCACCCCCCCTCTTTCTCTCTCTTTCGCTCTTCCTACTATTCTGCCCGTCTATTGATTTATCTGTGTCTCTTACAATGTATTAATTTGAACATTTATTTACATATAAGTGACCACATTTTTTTTTACAATTATATCGTGTCCTCACGTAGAACGACCGCTATCATTAGCACCTTTATTACCCTCGTTCTGTCTCTTTTCACACTTTCATTTACGTATTCGAGAACAGAGAATAGGGGAATGTAAACTGAGACACGGTGCGTGGTACTCAACCTCCTCCTCCAGCCCCCCCCCCCCCTCACCCTCTATTGTATGACAGGTACGGCCGCTTAACATGACAAGGTCCCTTCTATTGGCCACTTGTTATCATTCCAGGGTTATGTAACCACACTATGGGAAATGTTAGGGTAGGTGTGTGTGTTGTATGTACGTGTATGTAGGTGTGTTTCGTGTGAAGAACAGTATTTGTTGAAATGATCTGGAATAGGGTTT
>NC_061830.1:2662394-2669545 GCF_019202785.1 Penaeus chinensis
ATATTTAGTAATATTATTTATAAATTTATTTTATTATATATAATATAATCAATAATATATAAATATATATATATTATATATATATATTATTATATAATATGTAATATATAAATATGGGATGTATGTATGTAGTATGTATGTAAAGTATGTATGTATGTATAATTTTTTATACATCTACATATATATATAATATTATATATATATAGAGAGAGAGAGAGAGAGAGAGAGAGAGAAGAGAGGGAGAGCGAGAAAGAGAGAGAAAAAAAGGGGAGAAAGAAAAGAGATAAAAAACAGGAAAAAAAAGAAGAGAAAAATAGGTAAAAGAGAGAGAGAAAAAAAGGGAGAAAAGGAGAGAGAAGAGAGAGAAGAGAGAGAGAGAGAGAGAGAGGAGAGAGAGAGAGAGAGAGAGAGAGAGAGAGAGAGAGAGGAGAGAGAGCATGACGGCAAACCACTAACAACAAATGGGCAGCAGCGGGAAGTGTAACAGCGGGAAAAATGGCAGCTTCACTGCAAAATAATTTTCCTGATGTTGATGGTATGTTGTGAATGTAAACAATTTTGGTTTTGTGGCCTGGCCGGAAGAGTCCGTTTTTCTCATGATTTTTTTTTTTCTTTTTTTTTCTCTTTTTTTTTTGAGTGTGTAATGGTTTTCTTTTGCGGAGAGAGAAGGGTAGTGGGGGGGGGGGGGGAAGGGAGAGGGAAGAAAGTGGAATGATTGAGAGAGGGAAGTGAGTGAGAGCGAGAGCGAGATTGAGAGAAGGAGGAGATGGAGAGGGAGGAGAGAAGGAGGAGGAGGGAGAGGATGAGGAGGGGGGAGGGGAGGAGGGGAGGAAGAAAGGGAGGAGGGAGGAAGAAGAGGAGGGAGGAGGAGTGGGAAAAAAAATGGAGGAGGAGATGGAGGAGGGAAGAGGAGGAGAAGGGAGGAAAAGGAAAGGGGGAAGGGGAGAAAAGGGGAGGAGAAAGATGGGGGAGAATGGAGGAGGAAGAGAGGGAAAAAAAAGGGGAGGAGGGGAAGGCGAAGGGGAAGAGGAAGGGGGAAAAGGAAGAGGAAGAGAAGAGAGAGGAGTAAGAAAAAAAAGAAGAAGAAGAAGAAGAAGAAGAAGAAGAAGGAGAGAGAGAGAAAAGAGAGAAAAGAGGGAGAGAGCGAGAGAGGAGAAGAGAGAGAGACACCACACACATATAATCATCATCATGTGAACTATTTATATATATCAAACAGCAATATAAAGAGAAAAAAACACATACTAAAAAACAAAACAAAAAAAAAGGAAAGAAATGAAAAAGACAAAAAAAATTGCCCCCCCCCCCCTCGCCCGCCAAAGCGCCGAGCGATAGCCAACCTTTCCCAAAAAATGCAAATCCATTTGGCAACCTGTTGTATAAATTTTCAACCGAACGCCGCTGCGTGTATTGCTGCTGCTGCTGCTGTCTGTTCAGCTGCACTTTGATGAGAGTGGCTTGCGAACTCTCTCTCTCTCTCTCTCTCTCTCTCTCTCTCTCTCTCTCTCTCTCTCGGTCTTGCGAACTCTCTCTCTCTCTCTCTCTTTCTCTGTCTCTCTCTCTCTTGGTCTTGCGAACTCTTTCTCTTTCTCTCTCTCTCTTGGTCTTGCGAACTCTTTCTCCTCTCTCTCTCTCTCTCTTGGTCTTGCGAACTCTTTCCCCCCTTTCCTCTCTCTCTCGCTTTTGTTTTTTGCGAACTCTCTCTCTCTCCTCTCTCTCTCTCTCGTCTCTCTCTCTCTCTCTCTCTTGTCTTGCGAACACTCTCTCTCTCTCTCTCTTCCCCTCTCTCTCTCTCTCTCCTTCTCTCTCTCTCTGTCTCTCTCTCTTTTGGGTTTTGCGAACCTTTCTCCCCTCTCTCTCTCCGCTTGGTTTTTGCGAACTCTCTCTCTCTCCCCTCTCTCTCTTTTCCCCTCCCCTCTCTCTCTCTCTCTCTCTCTCTCTCTCTCTCTCTCTCTCTCCTCGTTTGGTCTTCCCAACTTTTTTCTCTCTCTCTCCTCTCTCTCTCTCCCCTCCTCTCTCTCCTCCTCTCTCCCCATCTCTCTCTATCTCTCTCTCTCTCGCTGTCTTGCAAACTCTCTCTCTCTCTCCTCTCTCCTCTCTCTCTCCTCTCTCTCCTCTCTCTCTCTCTCTTTTGGGTCTTGCGAACTCTTTCTCTTTCCCCTCTCTTTTGGGTCTTGCGAACTTTTTCCTCTTTCTATTTTTTGGGTTTCTCCCCTAACTTTACTTTCTATTTATTGCGCTCTTTAACTCTTTTTTTTTCTCTTTATTGCTCTCTCCAACTCTTTCTCTCTCTTGGTCTTGCAAACTCTTTCTTTCTCTCTCTCTTGCTCTCTCTAACTCTTTATCTCTTTCTCTCTCATGAAATAGTTTTCTCACTCTCTCTCTTGTTCTCGCGAATTCTTTCTCTCTATCTATCTTGCTCTCGCGAATTATTTATCTCTCTCTCTCTTGCTCTCATGAACATTTTCCATTTTCTCTCTCTCTCTCTCTCTCTCTCTCTTTATCTCCCTCTCTCTCTCTCTCTCTCTCTCTCTCTCTCTCTCTCTCTCTCTCTCTCTCTCACTCTCTCACTCTCACTCTCACTCACTGTGTCTAGCTATCTGCCTGTACATATTATCTTCATCATTATTAATATCAATATGATCATGTTTCCTCCTCCTCCTCCTCTTTATCATCCTTCATCATTGTCATCATTATTTTATATGTTTTCATCATCATTATAATCATTGGAAAAAAAAAATCGTGTGTGTATGTGAGTGTGTGTGTGAGTAGGTATGTGCAAAAGTGTAACGATGTGTGTGTGTGTGTGTGTGTGTGTGTGTGGTGTGTGTGTGGTGTGTGTGTGTGTGTGTGTGTGTGTGTGTGAATTGGTATGCGACTATGTGTATAAATATGTTTATTTGTGTGTGTGTGTATGTGTAAGTCTACGTTTGAGAGCCAGCATGTTTGTGTGCGTGCACTGATATAATCAGATACGCCTGCCTGTATATTCTTTCCAAAAGGATAAATTTAAATATATGTATTATGACACAACTATCAGATAGTGATTCGGTTCATTGGAATCGTCCCGAATTTGATTTTCGCGTTTGATGAAACTTCAATCCATCTCTCTTTGACCGGCACATATTTCTATTCACTCGATTTCAAAAAGGCCAAAAAATTTGGTTTTAAACCCCCCCCCTGTCCCAACCCCCACTCTACCCTACACCCCGTCTCT
Source organism: Penaeus chinensis (assembly GCF_019202785.1). Classification (NCBI taxonomy): domain Eukaryota; kingdom Metazoa; phylum Arthropoda; class Malacostraca; order Decapoda; family Penaeidae; genus Penaeus; species Penaeus chinensis. The sequence goes on from NC_061830.1 coordinate 2,665,612, forward strand.
TCCCTCTCTCTTCCTTCGTTCCTCTCATTCGTTGCTTTCCTACATCCACCCCCTTTCCCTCCATCATCCATCCATCCATCCATCCATCCATCCATCCATCCATTTCCCTCTTCTATCTATCAAACTATCTACTACTATCTATCTATATCCATTTCCCTCCATCCCTCCATCCCCTGAATCCATCCATCCATCCACCCACCCACCCAACCATACACCCACCCACCCAACCATCCCTCTCTCCCCCTCTTCCCCACTCTCTCTCTTCTCCCTCTCTCCCCCTCTCCTCTTCCCTCTCTCTCTCCCCCTCTCCCCTTCTCCTTTTTCCCCCTCTTCTCTCCCTCTCTTCTTCCCCTCTTCCCTCTCTCTCCCCCTTTTCCTCTTCCCCCCTCTTTCCCCCCCCCCCTCCCCTCCTCTCCCCCTCTCCCCCCACTCACCCAGGCGACATCGAGTCTAACTATCATATTACAGTGGTTGTGGTTGTCACGGAAGGAAAATCTATTGCCCTTTTCAACACAACCATCGTTTAAAAGCAGTCTTTTTCGCGCGAGCACACACTCACTCACTCACTCACTCACTCACTCACTCACTCACTCACTCACTCACTCACTCACTTATACACTCACGCACGCACTCACTCACTCACTCACTCACTTACTCACTCACTTACTCGCTCACACACTCACTCACTCACTCACTTATACACTCACTCACTCACTAACTCAATCACTCACTCACTCACGCACTCACTCACTCACTCACTCACTCACTCACTCACTCACTCACTCACTCACTCACTCACTCACTCACTCACTCACTCATACAAACACACACACACACACACACACACACACACACACACACACTCACACATACATACACACAAAAAACAAATACATAAACAAAACATTCCATGCGATATTGACAATAATAACGAAAAGGTTGATAGCGGTAAGTGATTATGGTGATAGGGATAATATAATAATGATCACAGAAATGATAACGTGGATGATAGTAATGATAACAATGATGATAATATTAATGACCATAATAATAAAAATAATGATAATGATAATAATAATAACGATAATAATACTAATCATTATAGTGGTAATGATAATAATAGTAATGATAGTAATAATTATAATAATAATAATGACATTAATAATGATGGTAATAATAATGATAATAAAAATGAGAATGATAATAATGATAAATATTTTTATTACTGTTATCATTATTAAAGTAATATTGATAATGATGATAAAGATTATAATAAAAATGATAATGATAATGATAATGAAAATATTTATAGATAAAAATGATAATGATAATGATAATGAAAATATTTAAAGTGATATTGATATTAATGATAAGGATGATGATAATCATTATAGTGATGAAAATAATGATAATAATCATTATAGTGATACAAATAATGATGATGATAATGATAATTATGATAATAATAATTATTATTATTATAGAAGCAGAAAATAACACAATTTTAACAAAAACGTAGTAGAAACAGATACAACAATAATAACAAAAAAATACAAAACAGAAACAGCCTCAGTAATCATAATCTGTATCTATACTTATATCTATAAATCTTTCTATAATCAATTCCGGCTACACACACACACACACACACACACACACACACACACACACACACACACACACACACACACACACACACACACACACACACACACACAGACACACACACTCACACACACACACACACACACACACACACACACACACACACACACACACACACACACACACACTCACACACACACACGCACTCGCACACACTCACAACCGTATCCAATACCTGCATAATGATAAGGTAAAAACACGCCATATTAAACTGCCTCTGTTGTTAAAGCTTTTGTGAAAGACGAGTTAAAGCTTTGGTGTGTGTGTGGGGGGGGGGGGGGGAGTGAGTGGAAGGGGGAGGGGGGGGAGGGGGGAGTGAGTGAGTGAGTGAGTGAGTGAGTGTGTGTGTGTGTGTTTTGGACCGGAATTGAATATAGAAAGATTTAAAGATATAATTATTTTATAATAGCTGTGGATTTGCGTGTTATCGGAGTTGACTATATATATGTATATTGTAAATGTGATAGGGTTAAGAGTTGGCTGTTTCGTTTAATGTTAATTGTTTTTTGTTTGTTGTTGTTGTTTTTAGGGGTTTTATTTGCTTTGTTGTGATCAAGGTTGTGTTTTTGTCTTTTTTTTTGTATTATGATGACTTTCTTGCGTTTGTTAACGTAGGCTGTTAAGTGGTAATGATTTTTTTTTTTTTACATTTCAGTTGACTCGGACCCACAAACACACACACACACACACCCCACACAAAACACACACACCCACCCACCCACCCACACACCCATCCACACACACATAAACCAGCCCCTTCCCCTTCCCCTTCCTACACACACACCTACCCCCACCCTCTTCACACACAGATCCCCACCCCAACAATTACAACACACACACACATTAGTCACTCCCCCCCCCCCCTAACATACCGTGACCGGCACCGCTGGCATCCCACACGATCCCGTGGGACGCCCGACCCGAATTGCCTATCCAGAGACCTCTTTTCTCGACCCAAGGCTAATGGCAGTTTCTGTATGCAAGTCATAGGACCCACCTTATATTTCTTTCTTTCTTTTATTTTTTATTTTTTTTCCGGTTTTTTTTTTTTTTTTTTTTTTTTTTTTTTTTTTTTTAGTTAGTTAGTTATTTGTTTTCCCTTTTCTCTGTCTCTCAATCTTGGATTTTTTTTTTTTTTTTCTCTCTCTTGTTTTGTCTTTCTTTTTATTTGTATTCGCTTTTTTAGTCTTCTCTCTCTCTCTCTTCCTCCCTCCTTCCCTCCTTCCCTCCCTCCTTCCCTCCTTCCCTCCTTCCCTCCTTCCCTCCTTCCTTCCTTCCTTCCTTCCTTCCTTCCCCCCCCTCCCTCCCTCCCTCTTTTCCTCCCTCCTCCTTCCTTCCTCCCTCCCTCCCTCCCCTCCCTCCCTCCCTCCTTCCTTCCCTCCCTCCTTCCTTCCCTCCCTCCTTCCTTCCCTCCCTCCATCCCCTCCCTCCCTCCTTTTCTCTCTCTCTATTTTTTTCTTTCTTTCTCTTTTTTTTTGTATTTATATCAAGCTATTCATACGCACCGAGTCCGCCCTGCCTACAGCACCTATCGGAATGGGATTGAATGCCTGTATAGGGAATTCAATCCTTTTTCCTCGTGACATTTCCCATATTGCGGATTCCTCTTTGGTCACCTTTTTGTTGTTCTTTCCTCGTTATGTTCTTTTTGTTTCTTCCGCTGTCTTTTTTTTTTTTTTTTTTTTTTTTTTTTTTTTTTTACTTTTATTTTTTCGGTTTGTTTGTCTGATTGTGTTTCTGCTTCTATCTGTCTGTGTGTCTGTTGTCTCTGTCTCTGTCTCTCTGTTTCTCTCTCTCTCTCTCTCTTTCTCTCTCTCTTCTCCTCTCTCTCCTCTCTCCCCAATCTCTCTCTCGCTCCTCTCTCTCTTTCTTTCTTTCTTTCTTTCTTTCTCTCCCCCTTTCTCCCACACTCACACAGACACACCCACTCACACACAAGCTGACGCAAACATATGCTGACACACACACACAGGCATACATATATATATCCCCATTCACCATACAAATGCACAATGGCCTGGTACTCCTTTGTAATTGTTGACTAACGACCATTTCGCCCTCCCCCCCCTTTCCTCCCCCCCCCCTTCCCTACCCTCCCGTTAACCGCAGACATTTATAACCACCAGTCGCCCCTACCCCCTACCCCCTACCCCCTATCCCCCCCTGTCCCTTTCTCAACAGCCGATGCCATTTTTTTATATTGCCTTTTTTTTTTTTTTTTTTTTTTGCTATTTCTGCTTATCTATTTTATTAATTTTCTTTAAAATCT
>NC_061830.1:2682145-2687145 GCF_019202785.1 Penaeus chinensis
TTTCATTCCTTCCCTTCCTAGCCCCTCCTTTCCCCTTCCCTCCTTCCCCTCTCATTCCTTCCCTTCCTAGCCCCTCCTTTCCCCTTCCCTCCTTCCCCTTTCATTCCTTCCCTTCCTAGCCCCTCCTTTCCCCTTCCCTCCTTCCCCTCTCATTCCTTCCCTTCCTAGCCCCTCCTTTCCCCTTCCCTCCTTCCCCTCTTATCCCTTCCCTTCCTAACCCCTCCTTTCCCCTTCCCTCCTTCCCCTTTCATTCCTTCCCTTCCTAGCCCCTCCTTTCCCCTTCCCTCCTTCCCCTCTCATCCCTTCCCTTCCTAGCCCCTCCTTTCCCTTCCCTCCTTCCCCTTTCATTCCTTCCCTTCCTAGCCCCTCCTTTCCCCTTCCCTCCTTCCCCTCTCATTCCTTCCCTTCCTAGCCCCTCCTTCCCGCTTCCCTCCTTCCCCTCTTACCCCCTCCCAGCCCCTTCCCTCCTTCCCCTCTTAGCCCCTCCTTCCCCCCTTCTCCCCTCTCCCTTTCCTCCTTCTCCTCCTAGCCCCTCCTTCTCCCTCCCCCTCCCCCCCTCCCTCCCGGCCGCCCCAGGTACGAATCCAGACTGAGTTGTGTTTGATTTGTTGAGACTCGGAACTTTCAAGGGAAAGTGGCTGTGGCCGGGGGGCGTTGGGGTAAAGAGACTGGGGGGGGGGGATAGGTAAGGGGGTGGGGGTTGGTGGTAAGGGCATTGGGGGTTAGGTACCGGGGGATGGGGGGAGGTGAGGTGAGGGGGCAAGGGTAAGGGGGTGGGGCAAGGGAGTTGGGGGGAGGTGAATTAAGAGAGGTGGGGGTAAGGGGGTAGGGGAGAGATAGGGGGGAAGTGGCTAGGAGCGATGGGGGTAAAGAATGATAATAATTATGCTGATAATAATCATGACAATAACAGAAACAAAATTATTTTCATAACAATGATATCAATGATAGGATTGATAATGACAATGATGATAATAACAATAATCAAAAAAATAAACAATGAAATTATAATGATAGTAATAATAGTAATAATAATAATATTAATAATATAAATAATAATAATGATAATGATAATAGTAATAATAATCATAATAATAATAATAATAATATTGATAGCTATAACAACGATAATGATAATAATAATATCAATAGTAATAATGATAATAATAATGATAATAATAATAATAATAATAATAATAATAATAATAAAACAACAACAACAACAATAATGATAATAATAATAATCATGATCATAAATAAAAAATTGTCATGATAACCATAATAATTTTAGTAACTGGTAATTTTATTGATAATGATACCAATGATCACAATAATAATAATAATGATTATAATGATTATAATAATAATAATAATAATAATAATGATAATAATAATAATAATAATAATAATAATAATAATAACAATAATAGTGATAATAACAAAATTAATGATAATAATAATGTCAATAATAATAACGATAAAAGTCATAATGACAATAAACATAACGATGATTTTTGGAGACAAATGGAAATGATAATGATGATACACAAAAAAACAAAACAATCAATGACATTAGGAACAACCAATAAGCATTCACGATAAAGAAAACAAACAAACAAACAAACAAAAAAATGAAGTACAACCGCCTTTTTTTTTTCTTTTTTCTTTTTTTTTAGCAGTGTATTCTCGAGATTATTCTCTCGTAACAAATAGCCAATCAGGAGAACGAGCGAACCGATTCAATTATAACGAACAGTATCCTCCTCTCCCAAGATTCGTAATTTCCTTTAACGAAATGTATTTAATCTCCCCTTTTGTCAGACGGAATTCTCACAGGCGTCGAGGAGTAAGGCCGTGTTAAGAAAGAATTTACGGTTTTAATAAGTGAAAGATGATATTTAATAAGTGAATGATAATATCTAATATTTGGGGAGTGATGGGGGGTGATGGGGGGTGATGGGGGGGTGATGGGGGGTAATGGGGGAGTGGGAGGGGTCTGAGGTTTTCGATTTTTCAGCTAAAAAGGCTCGTGGTCTTGTAGATTGGTTCTGAGGACGTCGTGAGTCTTGGCCAGAATGGGTTTCTTGAAATGGAAACGACGGGGAAAGGGATGATCGTTATTGTAATCAGCTGAATGGTTCGTTTTCTTTTTATTATTAGTGTTATTCTTTCTCTTTTCTCTTTCCCCCCTTTTCTTTATTTCTTTTTCACTTTTGGGGGCCTTTTTCTTCTTCATTTTGCTTTTCCTATTACTCTGTTTGTTTTTTTGTTTGTTTTTTTTTTACTCGTCACCTTTTCCTCTCGTTTTTCCCTTATCGTCTTCACCCTCTCTCCTTTCCCTTTCGCTTCCACTTTTGCTCCCTATTTTGCCCACTATTCACCCCCTTCTCTTTTTCACACTCTCTCTCCCCTTTTCTCGTTTTCCTCTCTATTTCACCCTCTCTCCTCCCCCTACTTCTTCCCTCTACCCTCACTCGTCCTCCTCCTCCCCCTTCACTCTCCCTCCCTCACTCCCTCTTCCCTCCCACCCCCCACGCAAGGCCTCGGTCCGTTTTCAATCTGATATAGTCCAGATTAATCCCATGCGAGTGGGATTTACAACGAGACACCCACACGGGCCGCTAGCTGTAACTTGCAATCCACTTGAACTGTGTTTGGTTTGTTGAAACTCGTAACTTTACAAGTGGAGCAGAAGTTTGTTAGAGGAGCGGGAATTGGACCGTAAATCTTGCCTCTTGAACTTAGCAGTCGAGCAGAATAATAATGTCACCGTTTGTGTCCAGGTGTTCCAAGTTAGGTTTCGGGAATAGAGAGAGAGAGAGAGAGAGAGAAAAAAACGAGTTCGGTTTCGAGAGGTCCGGTTCATGATTCGAGGAATTTAGTCGTTCTTACGAGGAATTTATTGGTATTTACATTACGCATTCCAACTCGGTTGAAGTCAGGGTCCTCCCCGTCCATCCTCCGCTTTGTAGGTTTTCGAAAACTGAGGCCACAGCTCTACTCGTATCCCGGATGTCAATATGACTCAAACTTAAGGATATTAAAGCAAATATGCACACTGCTTTCGAACCCAAAAAACGATTCGACTCTCTAGCTGGGTGCACATCTCGAGAGAGAAAAAAATATTTCTACGAAGCACTTGAAGACCCCGCCAAGAAAATACGACATTCTAGACTCACCATAATATGCATTTATAATTTATTCTCGCGAAGCCCAGCAGACCTGATGATATCGCGTCACAGGGTTCAGTGAGCTGGAACGAAAGAGCTTTTTCTCCCAAGGTCTCCACGAACCAACGAGTCTCATGCACAGTGCTTCGCGAGTTCCAGACCTTTAAAATAAGGCGAAAGAGCTCGTATTGCTCCTGTGATGAAGCTGCGAGCGAGCGAGCGAGGAAGAAGAGAGGAAAGGAGGGGAGAGGACACACACACACACACACACACACATGCACACACACACACACACACACACACACACACAGAGAGAGAGAGAGAGAGAGAGAGAGAGAGAGAGAGAGAGAGAGAGAGAGAGAGAGAGAGAGAGAGAGAGAGAGAGAGGGAGACGAGAGAGAGATAAAAAGAAACAGAGTCAGAGACAGGGGCAGAGACATATAGAGAGAAAGAGAAATAGAAATAGAAAGAGAGATAGAGCGAGAGAGAGAGAGAGAGAGAGAGAGAGAGAGAGAGAGAGAGAGAGAGAGAGAGAGAGAGAGAGAGAGAGATAAATAGAAATAGAAAGAGAGAGAGAGAGAAAGAAAGAGAGAGAGAGAGAGAGAGAGAGAGAGAGAGAGAGAGAGAGAGAGAGAGAGAGAGAGAGAGAGAGAGAGAGAGCCATGACTCGCGCGCTGCACAATGGCGTCTTAAGGCTACAGTAGAATAGGAAATGAGCTTACAGTACGAATCCGGGAAGCCGTTCTGTTGCATGAAGGCATTGAGAGATATCAAAGACGCGATTTTGTTTTAGATAATATTGCACAGTGTGTGTGTACGTGTGTGTGTGTGTGTGTGTGTGTGTGTGTGTGTGTGTGTGTGTGTGTGTGTGTGTGTGTGTGTGTGTGTGTGTGTGTGTGTTTGCGTACATATGCGTCCAATATCTGTGTTTCATAACTCGTATACTGGCATACATATATACAAACTTCCTTCTTTCCTTCCTTCCTTACACCCAAACACCCACACGCACACACACACACACACACACACACACACACACACACACACACATACCCACACACACACACACACACCCACCCATACCCACCCACACCCATACCCTCCCACCAACTCCCCCACTTACCACCCCCTCATCCCCCCACCTACCCCCCCCCCTCCTACCACCACCACCTACACCCCCTATCCCCCGCCCCCTTCCACGCACACAAGCTGACAAAGTATGTGTACGTGCTCATGCGTGCTTGTGTATAGACTTGTCCCGAAAATGAGCCAAGTCTTTATCACGAAAGTGGTCGTAAAAGAGGGCCCGAAGTGGAGGATAAAAGGGAGAAGAAGAGAAAAGAGGAGAAAAAGGCGTAAAAAAGGATGATGGTGAAGAAAGGGGAAGAAGAAGAAGAAGAAGAAGGAGATGATGTAGAAAGGAGAAGGAGGAGAAGAAGAATATGAAGATGAAGGAAGGGGAAAAGAAAGAAGGAGAAGAAACGGAAGAAGATGAAGAAAAATGAAAACGAAGAAGAAAAAGAAGAAGAAACGGAAGAAGATGAAGAAAAATGAAGACGAAGAAGAGCAAGAAGAAGAAAAAGGATAATAAGAAATAAGAAAAGAAGAAGAAAAAGACGAAGAAGAAGAAAAAAAGACGAAGAAGAAATAGAAAAAAAGAAAGAAAGAAAAAAAAAGACAACGAAGAAAAAAACTAAAAAAAAAAAATAAGACGAAGAAAAAACAAAAACAAAAACAAACAAAAAAAGAAAAAGAAAAAGAAGAAGGAGAAAGGAAAGAGGAGAGGGAGAAAAAAAAGTCATAAGAACTTTTCGGAAGACGATGAGAGAA
>NC_061830.1:2694645-2697145 GCF_019202785.1 Penaeus chinensis
TTGTTGTTATAATTTGTTTTTTTCATTATTATCATTATGGTTATTATTATCATCATTGCTATTATTGTTATTATCATTATTTTTTTATCATCATTGTTGTTATTAGTTATTGTTATTATTGTTATTATCATTATTATTATGATTATTATTATTTTTTTTATTATTATTATTATTATCATTATCATCATTTTTGTTATTATCATTATCATTATTATCATTATTATCATTATTATTATAAGTGTTATTATTATTTTTATTATTATTATTATTATTATTATTATTATTATTATTATTATTACTATATTTATCATCATTGTTGGTATTATCATTATTATTATTATTATTATTATTATTATTATTGTTGTTATTACTATTATTATTATCATTATTATTATTATAATCATTTTTATTATCATTATTGTTATTACTATTTTCATCATTATTATTATTACTACTATTATCATCAGCATCATTATTATCATCATTAGTATCATTATTATCATTATCATCATTATTGTTATTACTTTCATTATCATTATCAATATTAATATCATTATCATCAGCATCATCATTATCATCATCATTATTGGTACTATTACTGTTAGAATTTTATTATTATTATAATTATTAATATTATTATTATTATTATTATTATTATTATTATTACTATTATTATTTTTATTATTATCATTATCATTATCATTATTATTATCATTATTATTATTATTATCATAATTATTATTATAATTATCATTATAATGATGATGGTGGTGACAATGATGATTATTATTATTATCATTATTAACAGTACCACCAGCACCACCATCACCACCACCGCCTCCTACAATACCACCGCCACCAACAGCAATAATAATAATAATGATAACAACACAACTTTATTACACTCGAAAAAGGTCTTGAAATGACCTCAATAATTGCGACTTGGCTGGAAATGTTCAGAAGTGTCTCATCAAAGCTTGTCCCACGAGGCTATTACAGGCCTAAAACTTTTCCTTTCTTTTTCAGTTATTATTTTTTCCCCCTTTTTTTCCCTTGTTGTTTTTCTTTGTTTTTTCTTTTTCTTTCTTTTCTTCTTTTTTTAGATCGTTTTGTTTTATTTTATTTTTTTTGTTTTTTATTTCTATTGCTTTTTTATTTTAAATTCATTTTCTTATTATCTGTTTTTTTTTTCTTTTTTTGATTGTTTATTTTCCCTCGTATTTTGACACTTTTCAAATTTCTTTTAAATGTCTTCCCTTGATTTTCGTTTCATTATTTTTTGTACATATATCTTTCTTTCTATATATAATTCCAACTTTCCTTTTTCTCCTTTTCCCTTGTCGTTCTTATTTCTCTCTCTCTCTCATTCTTCATTTTGTTCTTGTCTTTCTACTTTTTTTATCATTTATTTTCTCTCCTATTTTTCTCTTTCTTTTTCACATTCTTTGACACAAAACTTTTTTTTTGTTATGTTATCCTTACACATTTTCTTTTATTTCTTATTGTCTTTAAAGGTTATTGAAATAAGTGTGATTTGTCGTTGATGTTAATGTTGTTATTGTTATTTTGCTGTTATTTACTATTACAATGGTGATAATAATAATAATAACAACAATGATAGTGATAGTGATCATGATAATGATAATAATGATAATGATAATGATAATGATAATGATAATGATAATGATAATGATAATAATAATAATGATAATAATAATAGTAATAGTGATAATGATAAAGATAATAATAGTAATGGTTATAAAAGTGATAACAATAATGATATTAATAATAAGGATGATAATAATAACAATTATAATAATAACAATAATAATGAATACAATAATAATGATAATAATAATCATTATCATTCATTGATATTGTTTGTATTATTATCATTGTTATTATCATCATTGTTATAATTATTATTATAATTATTACTATTATTATCCTCATTATCATTATCAATATAATTATCATTATGATGATGATGATGATGATGATGATGATGATGATGATGATGATGATGAAGATGATTATTATTATTATTATTACTATTATTATTATTATTATTATTGCTGTTGTTGCTGTTATTATTATTATTATTATTATCATTATCATTATTATTATTACTGATATTATCATTACTATTATCATTATCATTTCCCTTATTATAATTGTTGTTCTTGTTTTTATTATAATTATTATTATCGTTATCATTATCATCATCACCATTATCATTATCATCAATTTTATTATTACAGTCATTCTGATCCTTTTTCACCTATTTCCGTTTCATTTTCTTTCTCTCATTTCCCAAATTCGTAAAACAAAAAAAAAAAAAAAAAAAAAAATACACAGAATATAAGTGAACAGAGATAAAAGGATTGATTATGCAACAGCTCTGATATATTTTGAATATCTTTCGAGCCTCAGATAATTCTTTGATGTAACAGTTGCAATGATTCTAGCGATATATTCAATAGCAAAATGTTGCAAAATA
>NC_061830.1:2699645-2704645 GCF_019202785.1 Penaeus chinensis
TCCTTTCCCTCTCCATCTATCTATCTATTAATCTATCTATCAACCTTTCTTCCTTTAAATGAACAATAAAAATCTTCCTACACGTAAAATTTTACCCGATCTATCTATATATCTATCTATCTACCTACGTATCCTCACTCTATCTATCTATCAGCCCTTCCTTCAAATAAATGTTGAAAATTCCAAGCCGACGTTCATATTCTTAGTCCATTGCCTCTCCATCTATCTGATCTATCTATCTACATATCCTCACTCTGTCTATCTATCTGGTCTACCTATCTATAAACACTATCTATCTATCAACCTTTCCTTCAAAGAAGTAATAAAAATTTCAGTCCATTTCCTCACTCTATCTATCTCTCTAATCTATCTACCTACATATCCTCACTCTACCTATCTATCAACCCTCTACCTCTCTTTCAACCCTCTACCTATCTATCAACCCTCTACCTATCTACCAACCCTCTACCTATCTATCAACCCTCTATCGATCTATCAACCCTCTACCTAACTATCAACCCTCTACCTATCTACCAACCCTCTACCTATCTATCAACCCTCTATCGATCTACCAACCCTCTACCTATCTATCAACCCTCTACCTATCTACCAACCCTCTACCTATCTATCAACCCTCTATCGATCTACCAACCCTCTACCTATCTATCAACCCTCTACCAACCCTCTACCAATCTATCAACCCTCTACCTATCTATCAACCCTCTATCTCTCTATCAACCCTCTACCTATCTATCAACCCTCTACCTATCTATCAACCCTCTACCTATCTATCAACCCTCTACCTATCTATCAACCCTCTACCTATCTATCAACCCTCTACCTATCTATCAACCCTCTACCTATCTATCAACCCTCTATCTCTCTATCAACCCTCTATCTCTCTATCAACCCTCTACCTCTCTATCAACCCTCTACCTCTCTATCCACCCTCTACCTATCTATCAACCCTCTACCTCTCTACCAACCCTCTACCTCTCTACCAACCCTCTACCTATCTATCAACCCTCTATCTATCTATCAACCCTCTACCTCTCTATCAACCCTCTACCTCTCTATCCACCCTCTACCTATCTATCAACCCTCTACCTATCTATCACCCCTCTACCTATCTATCAACCCTCTATCTCTCTATCAACCCTCTACCTATCTATCAACCCTCTACCTATCTATCAACCCTCTACCTATCTATCAACCCTCTACCTATCTATCAACCCTCTGCCTATCTATCAATCCTCTACCTATCTATCAACCTTCTACCTATCTATCACCCCTCTACCTCTCTATCAACCCTCTGCCTATCTATCAACCCTCTGCCTATCTATCACCCCTCTACCTCTCTATCAACCCTCTGCCTATTTATCAACCCTCTATCTATCTATCAACCCTCTACCTCTCTATCAACCCTCTGCCTGTCTATCAACCCTCTACCTATCTATCACCCCTCTACCTCTCTATCAACCCTCTGCCTATCTATCAACCCTCTATCTATCTATCAACCCTCTACCTCTCTATCAACCCTCTGCCTGTCTATCAACCCTCTACCTATTTATCAACCCTCTACCTATCTATCAACCCTCTACCTCTCTATCAACCCTCTGCCTATCTATCAACCCTCTATCTATCTATCAACCCTCTATCTATCTATCAACCCTCTACCTCTCTATCAACCCTCTACCTCTCTATCAACCCTCTATCTCTCTATCAACCCTCTACCTATCTATCAACCCTCTACCTCTCTATCAATTATCTACCTATCTATCAACACTCTACCCCTCTTTCAAACCTCTATCGATCTATCAAACCTCTATCTATCTATCATCCTTTCCTTCAAATAAATAATAAAAATTTCAAGCCGACGCACACATTCTCAGTCTATAGTTGCTCCATCTATCTGATCTATCTATCTACATATCCGCACTCTACCTATCTATCAACCCTCTATCTATCTATCAACCCCTCCTTCAAATTAATAAAAAATAAAAAATCCCAACCCTTTCATCACTCTATTTCCTCTCCATCTATCTATCTGATCTATCTATCTACATATCCGCACTCTACCAATCTATCAACCCTCTATCTATCTATCAACCCTCTATCTATCATCCTTTCCTTCAAATAAATAAGTAAAAATTCCAAGCCGACGCACACATTCTCAGTCTATTGCCTTTCCATCTCCCGTTTCCTCGCATTTGGAATAATACTCGCATTTCTTCCCCAATAGTCACGCACTGTAGACTCGGCGATGCTATTGTATCTCCCACACGCTGTTGTATCCAGTACCTGCCGTTCAGTGGTTGATAAATCCATCAAAGTTCAGGATTAAAGTTTAGTTCAGCCGTGTCTCGCCTGCGGGGATTTGGGTGAGAGAGTGGGAGGGGGGGAGGAAGTGGTGGAAAGGGGGGGGGGGGAATGGGAAGGGGGTATGAGGGTTTAGGAATGGGAGGGGTGGAGAGAGAGGGGGGTTGGGAGGGGGTAAGAGAGGGGGAAGGGATGGGGAGGGGGTGGAGAGGGGGGTTAGTGGGAAGGGGTAAGAGAGTGGGAGGCGATTGGAAGGGGTGGAGAGAGAGGGGAGTGGGAGGGGGTAAGAGAGGGGGAAGGGATGGGGAGAGGGTGGAGAGAGAGGGGGGAGGAACTTGGTGGTGGTGTTTGGGTAGTGCTAGGAGTGGGGTAGGGGTGGGGGAAGAGGAGGGGGAATAGGAGGGAGAGGAAGATGGGAGGGAGTGGGGAGAGAAGGTAGGGGGAGAGGAGGAAGGAGAGAGGGAAAGAGAAGGTGGATAGATAGGGAGAGAGGAGGAAGGAGAGAGGGTGGGTTAGGAGAAATGAAGAAAAAGAAGGAGAGAGGGAGGGAGGGAAGAAGAATACGAAGAAAGGGTGGAGAGACGGAGGGGGAGATGAGGAGAGAGAGGAGGGTAGGAGGACGGTAAAGGGAAACAGAAAGATAGAGATAGACAGACAGGCACACACACACACACACACACACACACACACACACACACACACACACACACACACACACACACACACACACACACACACACACACATCAGGAGAGCCCTGATGATGACGAGCTTACACTTAGAGAGGGAGTAGATAGAAAAGGAATAAAGAAAAGAAGAAGAAGAAGAAAAAAAAGCACTTAAAAGTAAAAAAAAAAAAAAAAAAAAAAAATATATATATATATATATATATAAATATATCATGCAAAAGCAGAAAATATAAGAATATGAAGCAACAAAAACGAAGGAAAAAATCAAATGAGAAATAAAAACAAACAAAGAAACAAGCAAAAACAAACATTGATACATCATGCAAAACTATGAAGCAACAAAAATATGCGTCAAAACATATTGATATATGAAGCAAGACGAAAGTCCTGATTTTGAGGCAAGAAAACATCGAAATTGGAAGCAAAAATAGTTGAAATAAGTAGCAACAGACATCGAAATACGAGACAAAAAGTTGCATGGCGGTAAAAAACTCGAAAAAAAAAAAAAATTAAATGGAGTGTTCACAGACCGAATATATATTGTTTTTTCTACGTAAACTAATAATCTAGTAACATTCATATTATCATTTTAGTAACGTCATGTACCGGATTTAGACTTAGGCCCTTAGGTTTGTAAAACACAAACTCCTTTTTTTAAAAATCCATATCAGCTGGTTTCAGAAAACTTGAAAATACATAAGCCTTCTCATTATTTGATAGCAACGTGGACAATACAAATTATTCTCAAATGAGTGTACTTACTGATTACATATTCATAATTTAATTGGCTCAAATTCTATCAAATATTATGATACGTTATAGCTACCCTGGAAAGAACATTGGTACTGGAATATATTTTTCGAAATGATTTAAACATTCGTATGTATATAATGCAAAATACTGATTAAATAAGGGATCACGGTCACTCATATTTTTATTAATGTGCTACATATCCTCCTCATTAAAAAATAACATTAAGTATGCAGTTTTAGTGAAAGGGTTCAATGTAAAAAAAAAAAAATAAAAAAAAAAAATCTTATCACTGACACTTAATAATTGTATTTCCATGCGTCGGGAAAACGTTAAAACCCATATGCAATATAATTATCACTTTACACCTTCGTATCTCTCTTATTTTTCTGCTTTATTACGCACACACACACACACACACACACACACACACACACACACACACACACACACACACACACACACACACACACACAGACACACACACACATATATATATATATATATATATATATATATATATATATATATAGAGAGAGAGAGAGAGAGAGAGAGAGAGAGAGAGAGAGAGATGGCAGATCAGTAGAGAAAAAGATAGATAGATAGATAGATAGATAGATAGATAGATAGATAGATAGATAAATAGATAGATAAATAGATAGAGAGATAGATAGATATATAAATAAATAAATAAATAGATAGATACACAGCTAGAGAGAGAAAAAGAGAGCGAAACAGAGACAGACAGACAGCCTGATAGGTAAATAAATAGATAGACAGAGTATAGAGTGAGTTGATAGCTATTCTATTTCCTGAGAGTGGACGCGGGATAGGCTGGGGCGGGAGGGGGGAGGAGGGGTAGGGGGTGGATCTCTCAGGTAAGTAATGTGGAAAAGCTAAACAAATAATAATGATAGTAATGCTAATGATTATGATGATAATGAAAATAATAATGATATTGATGATGATGATAATGGTAATAACAACAATAATGATTATGATAATGATGATGATTATGAGGATTATGATGGGGGGGGGGGGGGGCGAGAGATAGATAGATAGATATATATATATATATATAGATATAGAGAGAGAGAGCGACAGAGAGAGAGAGAGAGAGAGAGACAGAGACAGAGAGAGAAAGAGAAAGAGAGAGAGCCAAAGACAGAGAGAGAGAGAACATCCTAACTACTATAGCCACATCCTTACAACAACAGTTTACACATCCTTTGCGATCTGAATA
>NC_061830.1:2751231-2761231 GCF_019202785.1 Penaeus chinensis
TATATTTAATGTATATATTTATATATATTTATATATATTTATTTATATATATATTATATATATATTATATTTTTATATACATATATATATATGTATATATACATATATTTATACATATGCATATTATTCTATATTACTTATTTATACTTATATTATATATATATATATATATATTTATATATATAAATTATGTGTGTGTGTGTGTGTGTGTGTGTGTTTTCATATGTATGTATATATATATATATATATATATATATATATATATATATATTTTTACATTCATTCCACTGCAGGACATAGGCCTGATTGGATGCCCTTCCTAATCAACCGCGGTTCGGCGCGCTAACACTTGTGCCACGGCGGTGACTTCCCCTACGACACCTGCGTTTGACTTCTCAAGGCGATATGTCGTTTTCTCGGGCTCGAGCCAGCAGTCAGAGCGCAGGCATTTTTTACGACCGCCGCGACGGGGAATTGAACTCGGGACCACGAAGGTCGGAGTCCAGTGCTCTAACCGCTGGACCATTGCGGCAGTACATGTGCATATATATATATATATATATATATATATATATATATACACACACACATACACCCATATATATGCATATATATACATATATATACACACATATATATGCATGTATATATGTGTGTGTATATATATACACACATGTATATAAATATATTTATATATATATTCGTACACACACACATACACACACACACACACACACACACACACACACACACACACACACATATATATATATATATATATATATATATATATATATATATATGTGTGTGTGTGTGTGTATGTGTGTGTGTGTGTGTGTGTGTATGTGTGTGTGTGTGTGTATGTATTTATATATAAATATATGTATAGATATATCTATGAATATATATATGCATACATACATACATACATATATATGAATATATATATATATATATATATATATATATATATATATATATATATATATATATATATATATATATATATATATATATGTATGTATGTATATATGTATGTATGCATTTATACATACAAAGCCAAACTTACCTGAGCGCCCACCTACAGAAACCGCCCAATATCCCCCCTCAATTAAACCCCATTAACGAATCCATCCTGTATACAACACCCACCCAACCGGACCCCCCCTCCCTCCATTAGCTCGTGAATGGACGGAGAAATCTGTCAACAGCGGCGCATAAGCGGTGGTTGGTCCCGACTGCTGCTGCGATCAGCTGTTCACATGTCGGGCGACTTTAGGGTAGAAATATATATGGATAGATAGATAAATGGATGTATAAATGGATGGGTAAAGATATATATGAATGGGTAGATAAATAGATAGATAAATTAATAGACAAATACTCCCTTACCCTCATCCACTTGCCCCTACCTCCTTTCCCCTACCTACTTGCCCCCACCCCCTTTCCCTCATCCACGACCACCCCCTACCCCCACCCATTTACCCCCACCCCTTTACCCCCACCCCCTTACCTCCCACCCCCTTACCCCCACCCCCTTACCCCCACCCCCTTACCCCCACCCCCTTATCCCCACCCCCTTACCGCCACCCCCTTACCCCCACCCACATACCACCCACCCACTTTTTTCCCCACCCACTCTTTTCCCCACTCTCATTGGATAGGACCAGAGTACTGGATAAACTGAGGGATAAAACAGGCCTAGTGGAGGATTCACTGGATTTCGTAAGGACGCTCGGATGCTGAGAGATGGGGAGGGGGGTTGGGGGAGGGAGGGAGAGTAAGGGAGAGGGAGGGGGGTTGGGGGAGATGAAGAGGAAAGAAGGAGAGGGGAAGGAAAGGAGAGTAAGGGAGAGGGAGGGGGAGATGGAGAGGAAAGAAGGAGAGGGGAGGGAGAGGAGAGTAAGGGAGAGGGAGGGGGAAATGGCGAGGAAAGAAGGAGGGGGAGGGAGAGGGAGAGAGAGCGGGGAAGGAGGAGAGGAGAGACAGGGAGGGGGAGAAGGGAGGGAGAAGGGGGGAAGGGGTTATGGGGTTTGGGGAAGAGTGAGAATAGGAGGGGGAGATAAAGGTTTGGGAGGAAGGGTGGGAGGGAGGGAGGGAGGGTGGAGGGGGAGAGGGTTGGGGGTGGAGATACGGCGGTTAGGGGGTAGGGGGAGGGGGAGAGGGGGAGGGGGAGGTGAATCTATGTGTTATCTTCGTCGTCGCAGTTTTTCTCCTTTTCTCTGTCTTTCTTTCTTTCTGTTTCACTTTCTTTGTCTGTCTTTCTTCCTTGCTCTCCCTGTCTCTGTTTGTCTGCCTGTCTGTCTGTCTCTCTTCTCTTTCTCTCTCTTGTCTTTTTCGCTCTTTCTCTCTCTGTTTGTCTGTCTCTCTCCTCTTTCTCTCTCTTCTCTCTTTCGCTCTCTCTCTATTTCTCTCCCTCTCTTCTCTCTTTCTTTCTCTTCTCTCTCTCCCTCTATCTCCTTTTCTCTTTACCTCGCATACGATCTCTTTCTCAGTCTTTTATCTGCCTTTATCTATCTATTCATCTCTCCCCTTCTCTCTTTTTCTGTCTCATTCACTTCCAACCACACGCGATATTGACCCCCCCCTCCCCCACACCCACCCCTCTCTCTTGTACGCCCCTCCCCCTTCCCCCCCTTTTTTACGAATTCGAGATTAACCGAAGAAGAAAAAAGTGAGACACAATGAGCGGGAAGACAGAAACGACAAAACCTTCTTGCGTGAAATAATGGGGGAACAAAACAAAAAAGAGAAAGAAAAGAAAAAAAAAAAAAAGGATAAAAAAAAAAAAAGACAAAGAGAATTCGGAAAAAAAAAATATGGAGGGCGTTTGATATGTAACGTTCGCTTGTCGTACCTGTCAGTCTATCTCGCTTCTTTCTCTCTCTCTCTCTCTCTCTCTCTCTCTCTCTCTCTCTCTCTCTCTTTCTCTCCTCCTGTCTTTCTCTCCCCCTCTCTCTCTCTCTCTTGTTCTCCCCCCCCCCCCTACACCCTCTCTCTCTCTCTCTCTCTCTCTCTCTCTCTCTCTCTCTCTCTCTGCCTCTGCCTCTGTCTGTCTCTCTACTTTCTCTCTCTCTCTCTCTCTCTCTCTCTCTCTCTCTCTCTCTCTCTCTCTCTCTCTCTCCCCCTCTCTCTCCCTCCCCTTTCTCTCTCTCTCACTCTCCCTCTCCCCCTTCTCTCTCTTTCTCACTACCCTCCCTCCCCCCCCCCCCCCGCATTAGACGTCGAGGAGGAAAAGGAAAGGTAAGATAGGTATATATTTATCCTTCTTTCATTCTCCTTTGTAAGTTCTGACAGCAGGTGACAGGAGACAGACTGTTTGGGGGTCCCTGTCGTGTGATGAAAGCTTGGGATGACATGCTGCTTTCTTTTGATCACTGTGGAGAAAGGAGGAGGTGGAGGAGGAGGAAGGGGTGAAGGAGGAGGAGGGGAAGAAAGGGTGGAGGAGGGGGAAGGGGAGGGGGAGGAAGGGGTGAAGGAGGTGAAGGGGGAGGAAGGGGTGGAGGAGGGGAAGGGGTGGAGGAGGGGAAGGAGGAGAAGGAGGTGAAGGGGGAGGAAGGTGTGGAGGAGGGGAAGGAGGAGGAAGGAGGTTGAGGGGGAGGAAGGGGTGAAGGAGGGGGAGGAGGAGGAGGAGGAAGAGGTGGATGAGGGGGAGGGGAAGAAAGGGTGGAGGAGGGGGAGGGGGAGGGGGAGGAAGGGATGAAGGAGGTGAAGGGGGAGGAAGGGGTGGAGGAGGGGGAGGAGGAGGAGGAGGAGGAAGAGGTGGAGGAGGGGGAGGGGAAGAAAGGGTGGAGGAGGGGGAGGGGGAGGGGGAGGAAGGGGTGAAGGAGGTGGAGGGGGAGGAAGGGGTGGAGGAGGGGAAGGAAGAGGAGGGGGAAGAAGGGATGAAGAAGGTGGAGGGAGGGGGAAAGAAAGGGTAGAGGAGGGGAGGGGGAGGAACGGGTGGAGGAGGGGGAGGAGAAGAAAGGGGTGGAGGAGGGGGAAGGGGAGGAAAAGGTGGAGAGAGTGGGATAAGAGAAGGGGGACGAGGGGGTAGAGGGGGAGGGGAAGGGGGAGGGGAAGGGAGTGGTGGAGGATGAGGAAGAGGTGGAGGAGGAGGAGGAGGAGGAGGAGGAGGGGGGAGGTGGAAGTGGAGGGGGAGGAAGTGGAAGGAGGAGCGGGAGGAGGAGGGGGAGGGGGAAGAAAGAGGAGGATGAGGGGGAAGAGGTAACTTCTTACTGTACTTCTCTCTCTCTCTCTCTCTCTCTCCTTCTCTCCCTCCATCCAATCCTACCTATCTACCCATCTATCATACCTACCTACCTACCTATCAATCTATCCACCCATCCATTTATTTATCTATTTCTCTACCTATCAATCTATCCACCCATCCATTTAATTATCTATTTCTCTACCTATCAATCTATCTTCTCTTCCCGCAATCCTTAACTTCCTGCAACATGAAAACAAGACTTATTTATCATTATACAAGAGCCATTATCTCGTTTGAAGTGTTTTGTTATTTCCAAAATATTAGAGTCATGATAAAATACGAAAAACAAAATCTGAAAAGACATTTTGTGGTTTTCGAAAACACTTGATACTTTTATTAATTAATTCATTCATTGTTTATTTATTTTCTAAGAATGTGTATGAAGGCAAAACACAAGAAAGGGAGATATAAAGTAAGGAAAACATAAAGATAATAAATAAGAAACATAAAGAAAATAAGAACAAAAACACACGAAAAACGGAAGAGAGAGAGAGAAAAAAGAAAATAATACAGAAAGACTATAAGAGAGGAAGATAAGAGAAAATACGAGAAAATTCAGCAAAATAAGAATTTAAAAAAGGAAAAAAGGAGAAAGTCAAGGTAAGAAAGAAAGACAGACATACGAGAAAAATCCCGAAAAGGGAAACAAACACACACAAAAGCAAAAACAGACCAGAATAAAAACACACTCAAACACAAAGCAAACAAATACAAAACAAACACAAAGAGCAAATCAAAAACACGAAAAAATAAACAAAAACACACAGAAGACATAAACACAAATAAAAAGATACAAAAAAACACAAACAAACACAACCAAAGACAAGACCAAACAAACAAAAAACAATGAAACAAACAAAAACCTAACGCAAACTAAAACAGAAACCAAAAACCTAACAAACAATCAAACAACAAACAAACAAACACAAACCAACACAAACCAAACGCAAACAAACAAACAAACAAACACAAACAACAAAAACAAACCAAACGTAAACAAACACACACAAACAAGTCAACACAAACCAAACGCAAACAAACAAACACAAACAAACACACACAAACAAACACACATAAACAAGTAAACACAGACGTCCAAAAAGCTATGAATACAAAAGCCCATCTTTCATTAAACGTCCGACTCCGCGGCCGCCGTGGCTGACAGCCGAAGATTGAGGTAAATAAGGTACATTTTTCAAAGCCGTAGAAGAAGTGTTATTTTGGAAAAAGGAGAGAGAAATGAAGAGAAAGAAAGGAGAGGAAGAAGATATAGATGTGAAAACTATGAACAGTTAGGAATGTGGAGGGAGGTAGAGAGAGAAAGGGAGTGAAGGAGAGAGAGAGAGAGAGAGAGAGAGAGAGAGAGAGAGAGAGAGAGAGAGAGAGAGAGAGAGAGAGAGAGAGAGAAGAGAGAGAAAGAACAAGACGAAGGAGAGAGAGAGAGAGAGAGAGAGAGAGAGAGAGAGAGAGAGAGAGAGAGAGAGAGAGAGAGAGAGAGAGAGAGAGAGAGAGAGAGAGAGAGAGAGGAAGAGTGAGAAAGAACAAGACGAAGGAGAGAGAGAGAGAGAGAGAGAGAGAGAGAGAGAGAGAGAGAGAGAGAGAGAGAGAGAGAGAGAGAGGAAGAGAGATAAAGAACAAGACGAAGGGGAGAGAGAGACAAGGGACAGAGAGAACGAAAGAAAAAGATAAAGAAAGAAAAATAACTGAGAAAAAACATAAGGGTTGAGATGACGTCACATGCGGGTTTGCAATCACCGTAAGTTTTCTGAAATCAAAGCGAATCCTTGAAGTGACGTCATGAAGAGAGAAGTGACGTCATAATGAAAGGGATAAGGTCATGAAGAAAGGGGTGGCTTTTTTGGAGGAAGGTGTGACGTCATAAGGGAGAGGAGGTACGTCATGGAGCCAGACGTGACGTCATTTAGGTAGGAGTGACATCATAAGGAACGGAGTGACGTTATTGGAGAAAAGTGACGTCATAGAAGTACGAGTGACGTCATGGGGAACGGAGTGACGTTATTGGAGAAAAGTGACGTCATAGAAGTACGAGTGACGTCATGGGGAGAAGAATAACACCAAGGAGACATGATTAGCGACATGACAATAGAAAGGTATTAGTGACATAACCAAGATAGGAGTGAAGTCACGGGGGTAAGATTCAACGTCACGGAGGTAGGAATAACGTCATGATTGACGTCACGAAAATGTGTCATTCACAGGTGATGACGTTAGAAAGCTTGATGTTGTAAGGTGATTTTTCTTTTTTTATTTACTTTTTTTTTTTTTTTTTTTTTTTTTTTTTGTCATTGAGAATGATGTCATGTCCGGTGATAAGTTTATAGCATGACAAAGAGACTATGATGAAATATATTACTGCATTATCGGCAACGTTACAAAGGCCTTGTAGGGATGAAAGAGATGGTGAGAGAGAGAGTGAGTAAAGGAGAAAGATGGAGAGAGAGAGAATGAGAGAGGGGGACTGGGAAAGAGGAAGGGGGGAGAGAAGAAGAAGAAGAAGAGAGAGAGAGAGAGAGAGAGAGAGAGAGAGAGAGAGAGAGAGAGAGAGAGAGAGAGAGAGAGAGAGAGAGAGAGCGAGAGAGAGAGAGAGAGAGAGAGAGAGAGAGAGTCAGAGAGAAGGAGTGAGCGAAGGAGAAAGAGCGAAAGAGAGAAAGATAGAGAAGAAGAGTGAGGCACACATACACAGAATGAGAGAGAAAAAGAATTAAAGAGAGGGAGAAGAGAGAGAATGGGAAAGAGAGAGACAGACAGACAGACAGACAAAAACAGACAGACAGACAGAGCATAAAGGAAATGAAAGTGCAAATCTGTAACCCAAGTCCCTGAATAACTCCAAAAGGCAATTAACTCGCGCCAACTTGGTCCTGCTCCTTAAACCCATCCCTGATCCCTTCCTCTCGTCCTAAAACCCTTTCCGTCATTTCTGAACCCCTTTTATTGGGTCTCGAGCGTCCTACTCGGAATTCACTTATTGCCGTTTCTCCGTCTCTTGTTCCGCATTCAGTCGTATATTGCTTTTTATTTATTTTTAAAAATCTCTTTACATAAAAAAAAAACGCAAAAAAAAAGAGAAAAACTTAATCCGCATATATGAAACGAATTTCCAAAGACAAAAAAAAAAAGAAAAACAAAAAAAAAAACAATCTCATCCCCTAAAAAACAAAAAACGAAAAACAACAACAACAACAACAACAAAAAAACAGTTATCTGTTATCGAAGAAAAAGAAAAAGAAAATAAAAAAATATATATATGCATATTTGTCTACATGTATATTCGTGCAGACTTTATTAAACGCAAACACACACGAGCCCTTTATAGGAGTCTCGCGGTCTCTAAGAATTGGTGTGTTTGATGCTTTGCTCGATATTGCATTTGGGAGCAGCAGCCTTTGTGGGTTGGCTCAAAAAGGAGGGAGCGTATGAGCATGTATATGTATATACCTGTGTGTGTGCATATATGCATTCATAGGTACCTATGTGTATACGTATATGCGTTCATGTGTACCTATGTGTATACGTACATGCGTTCATATGTACCTGTGTGTATACATATATGCGTTCATATGTACCTATGTGTATACGTATATGTGTTCATATGTACCTATGTGTATACATATATGCGTTCATATGTACCTGTGTGTATACATATACGCGTTCGAGTCATGGAGAGTTGTTATTTATCGATATAAATGCGGCATTGCGTTATACCATTTTTCATACATATATGCGTTCATATGTACCTGTGTGTGTGCATATATGCGTTCATATGTACCTATGTGTATACATATATGCGTTCATGTGTACCTATGTCTATACAAATATGCGTTCATATGTACCTGTGTGTATACATACATGCGTTCATGTGTACCTGTGTATACATATATGCATTTATATATACCTGTGTGTATACGTATATGCGTTCATGTGTACCTGTGTGTATACATATTTGCATTAACATGTGCCTGTGTGTACATACTGACATAGGTATATGCGCTCATATGTATCAGTGTGTATATGTATATGCATTTATAAGTACTTGTGTATACATATGTGTTATTTATATGTATCTGTGTGTATACTATATGCCTTTGTATTTACCTGTGTGTATATGTATATGCATTCATATTTATTGACATACGTATAGGTAATTATGTGTACCTGTGTGTATACATATATGCATTCATACGTACTTGTGTGCATGCGAATTTCTTTCCATATATACATACTGACATGTTATATGTTATTCATATACACAGCTTATGTATACATTTATGCTGATAGAAAGCTTGTTTATATATATATATATATATATATATATATATATATATATATAATTATACGCATTTATTTATAAACAACCATATATGTATAGAAGCATACTTACATACATATAAGCATATACAGCCTGTCAAGGTACTGGACATACACATATATATTCGTAAGTAAATATTTACATTGTATATTAAAGAGTTTAGACGTGCTCCTTACACGTAAAGTTCCCGATAAAGATAATTATATGCATAATAATTAAACATATAATTGATAGAGCAATGCAAGTGGAATTACTAATCTTTACTGTTCAAATTTCCTTCAGTGTCCAGGGGTACCAACACATCATTAAGTATTGGTAACGCTGGTCGTGATCTTTTCAATGTTAATTTCATTTTTATTTTATGTTCTTAGTGAATAATCTTTCTTTGCGTTGTCTGAAAATCATCATTTGTGTTAATAAATCTGATGAGATTTCACTGGAACATTTGTTAAAAGTCGAAACATAACGATGATTTGTTCAGATGAAGATTGTAATCAAGAGCTTGTGCAAAGAGAAATAATGAAAGTTTATTTATTTATTTATTTTTTTAATGATTTTTTTCCTTATTTATTCTCGTTTTCTTTGTGTAGATTTATGATGATTTTTTTTGTTTGTTGGACTGATAGGGTTTTGTTTTGTGTGTTTGTTTGTTTGTGTTTGATTGAGTGTGTGTGTGTGTGTGTGTATGTGTGTGCGTGCGTGTGTGTGTGTGTGTGTGTGTGTGTGTGTGTGTGTGTGTGTGTGTGTGTGTGTGTGTGTGTGTGTGTGTGTGTGTGTGTGGATGTGCGTGTGTTTGTGTGTATGTGTATTTATTTGTTTGTGTGTGTCTCTGTGTACATATGTGATCGTATGTGTGTGGTGTATATTACACAAAAAAAAACAGACAAACACAAAAAAAACAAGGGAAACAGAGGACGGAAAAATGTGCTTTTTGATACAAATCTTCGCATGACAGAACGAGAAGGAAGTGAGGAAGGGGAGAGGGAAAAGGAATAAAGATAAATGACAAACAGAAAAGAAAGTTAACCTGATATTCAAATCTCTCGCACAATACTCTCTCCCTTCTCCTCTTTCTCTCCCCTGTCTCTTTCCCTTTTTCTTTTGTCTCTCTTGCTCACCTATTCTTACACTTCTTTCTCCTCCTTTTATTTCTCTATATATATATTTCTTTCTTTCTCTTCCTCTTCTTCCCTTCCTGACAATTTCTCTTTTACTCTTTTTTTATATCTCTCTTTCTACTCTCTGTCTCTTTCCCTCTTGCTCCGTTTTTCTTTTCTATCATTCTTCCACTTCTGTTTGTCTCTCTATCTCTCCCCTCTCCCTATCTATTTATTTCTCTTTCTCTTTCGATTCTTTTAATAACCCCTATATATTTATATTTTTTCCTCTCTCCTCTCTGACTCTCAACTCTTTCTATC
>NC_061830.1:2793731-2796231 GCF_019202785.1 Penaeus chinensis
TTTCACACACAAACAGCATTAAACAGAGCAAGAAAACTGGCCACAACCTCCACCTCAACGCGGACACTGATGTATTCATAGCATATCAGAATAGATGATGAAACAGCGCGATCAGTCTAGCCAATGTAAAAACAGTTTTCGGATCGTAAATTCAAATTTATTCAACATTTCCACCTCGTGTTTCGTGAGAGAAGAAATATAGCTGGACCATTATCGTAACTCAGGCAGCGTCCGATGTGGTCGTATACTTTGCCTCTCACGGCGGTGTTATCGTACGCATGACGAGGAAATGAACGGATCACGATGCTTTTTTTTTGTGTGTGTGTGTATATATGTGTGTGTGTGTTATTTGGTTTTGTTATTGTGTGTTGTTATTTCTTCTTCTTCACTGTCATTGTCTAAGTCTCTGTCTCTGTCTCTCTCTTTCTCTCTTTCAAAATGGGTCATAGTAGATCCTGGGAATTATTCATAAATTCTTTGGCTCATTGCTTTCTGAATTATCAATTGTCTTTATGTCTCATTGTTACTATGTTTTTTTATCATTACCTATGTCTTTATGTCTCATTGTTACTATGTTTTTTTATCATTACCTATGTCTTTATGTCTCATTGTTACTATGTTTTTTTATCATTACCTATGTCTTTATGTCTCATTGTTACTATGTTTTTTTATCATTACCTATGTCTTTATGTCTCATTGTTACTATGTTTTTTTATCATTACCTATGTCTTTATGTCTCATTGTTACTATGTTTTTTTATCATTACCTATGTCTTTATGTCTCATTGTTACTATGTTTTTTTATCATTACCTATGTCTTTATGTCTCATTGTTACTATGTTTTTTTATCATTACCTATGTCTTTATGTCTCATTGTTACTATGTTTTTTTATCATTACCTATGTCTTTATGTCTCATTGTTACTATGTTTTTTTATCATTACCTATGTCTTTATGTCTCATTGTTACTATGTTTTTTTATCATTACCTATGTCTTTATGTCTCATTGTTACTATGTTTTTTTATCATTACCTATGTCTTTATGTCTCATTGTTACTATGTTTTTTTATCATTACCTATGTCTTTATGTCTCATTGTTACTATGTTTTTTTATCATTACCTATGTCTTTATGTCTCATTGTTACTATGTTTTTTTATCATTACCTATGTCTTTATGTCTCATTGTTACTATGTTTTTTTATCATTACCTATGTCTTTATGTCTCATTGTTACTATGTTTTTTTATCATTACCTATGTCTTTATGTCTCATTGTTACTATGTTTTTTTATCATTACCTATGTCTTTATGTCTCATTGTTACTATGTTTTTTTATCATTACCTATGTCTTTATGTCTCATTGTTACTATGTTTTTTTATCATTACCTATGTCTTTATGTCTCATTGTTACTATGTTTTTTTATCATTACCTATGTCTTTATGTCTCATTGTTACTATGTTTTTTTATCATTACCTATGTCTTTATGTCTCATTGTTACTATGTTTTTTTATCATTACCTATGTCTTTATGTCTCATTGTTACTATGTTTTTTTATCATTACCTATGTCTTTATGTCTCATTGTTACTATGTTTTTTTATCATTACCTATGTCTTTATGTCTCATTGTTACTATGTTTTTTTATCATTACCTATGTCTTTATGTCTCATTGTTACTATGTTTTTTTATCATTACCTATGTCTTTATGTCTCATTGTTACTATGTTTTTTTATCATTACCTATGTCTTTATGTCTCATTGTTACTATGTTTTTTTATCATTACCTATGTCTTTATGTCTCATTGTTACTATGTTTTTTTATCATTACCTATGTCTTTATGTCTCATTGTTACTATGTTTTTTTATCATTACCTATGTCTTTATGTCTCATTGTTACTATGTTTTTTTATCATTACCTATGTCTTTATGTCTCATTGTTACTATGTTTTTTTATCATTACCTATGTCTTTATGTCTCATTGTTACTATGTTTTTTTATCATTACCTATGTCTTTATGTCTCATTGTTACTATGTTTTTTTATCATTACCTATGTCTTTATGTCTCATTGTTACTATGTTTTTTTATCATTACCTATGTCTTTATGTCTCATTGTTACTATGTTTTTTTATCATTACCTATGTCTTTATGTCTCATTGTTACTATGTTTTTTTATCATTACCTATGTCTTTATGTCTCATTGTTACTATGTTTTTTTATCATTACCTATGTCTTTATGTCTCATTGTTACTATGTTTTTTTATCATTACCTATGTCTTTATGTCTCATTGTTACTATGTTTTTTTATCATTACCTATGTCTTTATGTCTCATTGTTACTATGTTTTTTTATCATTACCTATGTCTTTATGTCTCATTGTTACTATGTTTTTTTATCATTACCTATGTCTTTATGTCTCATTGTTACTATGTTTTTTTATCATTACCTATGTCTTTATGTCTCATTGTTACTATGTTTTTTTATCATTACCTATGTCTTTATGTCTCA
>NC_061830.1:2831231-2832311 GCF_019202785.1 Penaeus chinensis
CTTCCTCATGCCACCCTGTCTCGCTGGGATGCCATTCAACGTGTTCTGAACAGGTTTTACTGCTCCCTGTTTGTTGTGGATTGGTTCTATGGTAATCGCTCTATTTTTTCTTTTTTTCTTTGTTTTGGCTTTTGTTTTGATTGTTTTGATGGGGATTTTTTCTTTTTTGTTTTTTTTTGTTTTGCTTTGTTTTGTATTGTTTTGTTTTGATTGTGTGTGTGTGATTTTGTTTAGTTTTTTTTTTTTTTTGCTTTGTTGTGTTGTGTTTGTTTTGATTGTGTGTGTGAGTTTTTTTGTTTAGCTTTGCTTTGTTTTGTTTCTTTTGGGTGTGAGTGTGTGATTTATGTGTTTCTTATGATTTTGTTAGTTTTTTTTCTTTTTTTCTTTGTTTTTTGGCTCTATTTTTTTTCTCTTTTTTTGGTTTGTGGTTTATTCATTTATGGTTTATTATAAATCTTATCCTCACTTCCCCCCCTCCCCTTCCCTACCCTCCCCTCCTCTTCTCTCTTCTTCTCTCCACTCCACTCTTCTTTTCTTCTCTCCTCTCCTCTCCCCTTCTCTCCTATCCTCTCCCCTCCTCTCCTCTCCCCATCTTTCCTATCCTCTCCTCTCCTCTCGCCTCCCCTCCCCTCCTCTCCCCTCCCTCCCCTCCCTCCCCTCCCTTCCTCTCCCCTCCTCTTCCCTACTCTTCCCTCCTCTCCTCTTCCCTCCCCTCCTCTCCCGACCCCTTCCCTCCCCTCCTCTCCCGACCCCTTCCCTCCCCTCCACTCCCCACCCCTCCTCTCCTCCCCCCTCCTCTCCCCTCCTCTCCCCTCCCCTCCTCTTCCCTCCCCTCATGCCCTCTCTCCTCCTTCAACAGCAATATGCAACTGGAATCTCCGGATATAGTTGTGGCAAGGGAGAAATAGAAGAGAGAGAGAGAGAGAGAGAGAGGGGGGGGGGAGGTGAGTTGGGAGAGAAGGAGGGATGGAGGGACACGGGAGAAAGAGCAGTGAATGATTTGGAGAGAGGGAGGCTGTGAGAGAGAGAAGG
This sequence comes from Penaeus chinensis, assembly GCF_019202785.1. Classification (NCBI taxonomy): domain Eukaryota; kingdom Metazoa; phylum Arthropoda; class Malacostraca; order Decapoda; family Penaeidae; genus Penaeus; species Penaeus chinensis. Next base: position 2,832,264 of record NC_061830.1, read on the forward strand.
AGAGAGAGGGAGAGAGAGAGGGAGAAGGAGAGAGAGAGAGAGGAGAGA
>NC_061830.1:2847411-2849911 GCF_019202785.1 Penaeus chinensis
GCCTTTTATCTGTCAAACCCTCTGGTGATTTTTCTTCTTTATGTATCTTACTTTGTATCTTATGGTATGTGATTTCTTTATTTTCTCGTTCGTTCCTATGTCTATCTTCGAAGGAACATCCACAAGAGCCTCTTCCTTTGAATCATTGCTACGGATCATCTGTTTGGTTTCTGTACAGTGTGCTGCTGTGTGCTTTCCTGTGCTTGTATCTCTTGTAGAATCGTTTATAAGCATTCCTTTTTCCTTGGTCCTATTTTTGTTTTTTCCACCTTCTCGATATTCTTCTTATCCTTCTGAATGCTTTCCTTGCCAACCCGCGGCCGCATGTGTCTAACAGTCTTTTAAGTGTAAGAAATAGACACCTTTTCTTATCTCCTTCGTCTTAAGGACCTACTAGAGATGCATTCTCTGATAAAACAGATGCTCCAACGTCTTGACATCTACGTTGAACCATTACCAACCCACTGCTCTTCCTTCTCGTCTCCAGCAAGCGTTTGTTCTAATTGTCGTTTGGGATTCTTCCAATGCCGTGTCTCCTTGCCTGACCTTCTCTGCAGAGTATGTTCCATGCGCTTGCTAGCTCGTTGCACTGTATGCCAGGTCGATTTTAGTTTTGATGTGCAAGCGGATTAAGGTTTGTCCTTTTTAAGAAGTTGTAATATTTTTATGACCTTTCGTGTGTCTGCTCTCTGTTTTATTGTCTGTCTATCTCTATCTGTGTCTCTTTGTCTCTCTTTGTCTCTGCCTCTGTCTGTGTCTGTCTGTCTGTCTGTCTGTCTGTCTCTCTTCTGTCTGTATGTCTCTCTCTCTCTCTCTCTCTCTCTCTCTCTCTCTCTCTCTCTCTCTCTCTCTCTCTCTCTCTCTCTCTCTCTCTCTCTCTCCCTCCCTGTCCCCCCTCTCTCTCCTTCTGACATACACAAATAAACTCTCTATTTCTTTCTTTCTCTCTCTCTCTCTCCCTCCATCCCTCTCTCTCTTTCTCCTCCTTCACTTTAACTTACACCCTTACAAGTTACATCATTTCGAAACTTCTCTTTCTCCTTTTCATCCTCGACCCTGCTATCAAGATTTCCAAAGGGCTGGAAAAGGAACTTCCATCCTTCCCGGAATTATGAAATATTTCGCTTACACCAAACCCCGGGATTTCTAATATTTTCTATATCACACCATATTTAATATACAAAGCAACATACATACATACAAAACATACATGCATACATAAATACAACATGCATCATATATAAAACATACATACAGACATAATACAATACATACATACATACATACAAGCAACAAAACATACATACAATACATACATATAAACATACAAACATACATATATACATACATACATACATACATACATACAACATACATACATACATACACACACACACATATATACATGCATACATACGTACATACATGCATACATATGTACATACATAAATACAGAACATACATACATACTAACATACTTTCACACATAAATACATATATACATACATATACAATATTTAATATCATTATCTGCATATGAATCAAACAAAAACTTTACATGTCAAAATAAATGTATGCGCATGACAAAACCGGAAGGGTTTATAAACAATATTTTTTGATTTTTTAAAATAAAATTTGTTTTTTGGTGATACACAGCCATTTATGAGATTTATAAACGATCTTAAGGACATTTTAAAGGGAAAAAATTTAAAAAACGAATTTCTTGGGAAATTTTCTACTTTTGTTTAAAATTTATTCCGAGTTTGTTCTTATAGATTAAAACATAAACATTTTTTTTTTTCGTTAAAGAAAAATTGAAGGGATGCGGAGAAACAATTAAGACAAGTTTATCTAATAATGAGGTAAATGAAATCTTTTTCTTAACTCCACCCCACTCACATCACTCTCATCTCTCTCTCTCTCTCTCTCTCCTAATTTAAATATTTTCTCTCTCTCTCTCATTTAAATCTCTCCTCACTCTTCTCTCTCATTTAATCTCTCTCTCGTCTCTCCTCTCTCTCTCTCCTCTCTCCCCTTTCTCTCTCCTCCTCTCTTTTTTTAAAATCTCCTCCGTCTCTCTCAATACATTCTCATCTCTCTTCCTCTATCTCTCTCTCTCTCTCCCTCTCCTCTCTCTCTCATTAAATCTTAAAACCCTCACCTCCACTCTCTCCGTCTCGCTCCTTTTTCTCTTCCCCTCACCCCCTCTCTTCTCTCCCCTCTCCCCCCTATCTCTTTTCCCCTTGTTTTCTCTCTCTCTCTCTCATTTTAAATCTCTCTCTCCCCTCTCTCTCCCTCCCCCTCTCATCCTCTCTCTCTCGGTCCATCTCTCCTCTCTCATTCTAAAATCTTTTTACTCTCTCTCTCTCATCTCTCTCTCCCCACCCCTCCCATCTCTCCATCTCTCATCCGTCTCTCTCTCTCTCTCATTTAAATCTCTCTCTCTCTCTCTCTCTCTTCTCTCTCTCTCTCCTCTCGTCTCATCCTCGTCCTCTCTCTC
>NC_061830.1:2857411-2859911 GCF_019202785.1 Penaeus chinensis
CGCCTAATTAAGTCCTACTATCACTATCTTATCACTCTGGTATCACTGCCCGTTTTTTTTTTCTATACATGAACAAGATATGCGTTTATAAAGGTTTGACCCTTTACATTAAGAAAATAACTAAAGCTTTGTAAGTATATTTGCCACCCCAACTAACTACAAAGTTGTACATGTGTGTGACATAATGTACTATCATATTAAATTGTATCCACCGTATCATATATTATATCCGTAGTATCATATCCACAATACAATATCTTATGATTATTATACATTCATAGGGTAAACTGAATGAAGATCTAATATCAGACTATAGTAGAGACTTTGCTATCAAAGCTTTATATATATATGATATTGTGTTCACGTTACAGTCTTCTATGATTACAGCAAATGTTACATAGTTAATGGAGGAAGCGTGGGAGCCTCAGAGTTCCAAGTGAAATTATATAGTTGCATAGTTCTTTATCTTATTATATACGATTTGAGAGGCTGTATCACACGAAACTCCGAGATAAGATAATAGAAGAATATAAGTATTGCAGAACTCAATTGTTCACTCTTTTTTTTCTCTTCGTTACACCATCTACGTTAATATTCATCGGTGATTCTTGCACAATTTAGTTGGTAGAGGATTCTGTAACTTTAGCGTATTCTGGAAATATCATAGTTTTGAAATGAATTGCTTTTTCGTCCTAGATTTCCCAAGAGGAGTAAATTGAATGTTGATACGAGGCGGAGAGATCTACATTTTTCACTTCTTCTCTTCTTCACCACCTCTCCTTCTCCTCCTTCTCCTCCTCCTCCTCCTTCTTGTTCCTCTTCTTCTTCTTCTTCTTTTTCTTCTTTATTTGCTTCTCTGAGGCTCTGAATCTCTAACTCTCTCTCTCTCTCTCTCTCTCTCTCTCTCTCTCTCTCTCTCTCTCTCTCTCTCTCTCTCTCTCTCTCTCTCTCTCTCTCGCCACTCCCTCTCTCTCTATGTAAGTTTATATCTGCTTCGAGCCTAAACTAAAAGTAAATGTTCAACGTACGCATGTATCTGTTTTTCCCGAGTACGATATAAGTACGTAAATCTGTATTGCATGTCCATGTACGAGGATAAGCAACTCGTCAACGCAGCAAAAAAAACTGAAAGATCACTTCTTTTGCTGTTGCTTTGTCCTATTCTTATATGGCGAAGCTATAATCTGTTTCTCGTAGATATTTTTTTCTTCATAACTGGATGCCCTTCCTGACGCCAACCTTCTCTATTCATCACAGCTTAGAACCGGCACTGCCTTGGGGAAAATCACCCCATGTCGTAAAAAGGCTAGCTACTGGCCTGTGTGTGCTTCGGCCAATGCAAACCGGAAGCGCATCAAGGAGCTGTTTACTCCGGTCCAGTTCGTGTTCCCAGGATTGCGTCTCGAATTCCCTTTCGGCTTCCCTCGAGATCCTACAGGATTGAGGACTTGGAGAAACAATAACCATTCGACTACAAATCGAGAGAAAATTTCCACGATTTACATAGTGGAAATTTCGCAAAAATGGAGGGCTGTTTCTGTAAAGAAATCAGAGTTTTTTTTTCTTAAACTAAGTCATATTTGTAAGAACATAGATGGTAAAATAATATTTGTTTGTTTCTATAAGTATATTTTTTTCTTCATTTCTTTTTTACTTTGTGAATGCTATACAGTATAACATAAAAAGGGAAGGAAAGACTTAGGTAAGGTTTATAATACTGAGAATAAGAAGTAGGCGAGAACGAAAAGAGATATGTGATATGATGTAATGTAATATAATTTAATGCAATGTTATGTGATGCGACGTGACATAATGTGATGTTATGTGATATAATGTAATGTAATGTAATGCAATGTAATGTGATGTGGTGTGACATAATGTGATGTTATGTTATATAATGTAATGTTATGTAATCTAATGTAAAGTAATGCATGTGATAATCCACGAATCTCTTATTTTATTTTATTTTATATCATAGTTTTCATCTAACTTTATTTTTTTTATGTATTAATTTATTTATTTACTTATTTATTTATTCATCTATTTATTTACCTCTTTTTTCCCCAAGACTGTGGAGCTGATTCCAAAAAGAAGTAATTGGCATATCACGGACTTTCCTTTTCCTCTACCGGGAAAATAATGACTTTGCAGGATTTTTGCAATAGGAATCCTACGCTCTTCCTTCGTCTGTCTTTCGTGAAGGGGGAAAAGGAAATCAGGAATTGAGGGAAAGTCCTTCCTACGTATCACTTACACTTAGTGGGTGCGTGTGTCTATGGTTATGTATCTATCTGTCTGTCTGTCTGTCTGGATGGATGGATGGATGGATGGCTCTCTCTCTCTTATTCTCTCTCTCTCTCTCTCTCTATATATATATATATATATATATGTATGTATGTACATATATATATATATATATATATATATGTATGTATGTACATATATATATATATATATATATATATCATTCTCTCTCTCTCTCTGTCTCTCTCTCTCTCTC
>NC_061830.1:2897411-2899911 GCF_019202785.1 Penaeus chinensis
GGGGAGGGGGGGGGAGGAGGGAGAGGGGGGAGGGAAGGGAGGGGGGGGGGGAGGGGGGGAGAGGGGGAGGGAGGGGAGATTTATAATATTATATATATATATGTTTTATATAAAATATATTTATTAAAATATAAGTATGTATGTATGTGTGTATGCATAAATGTTTGTATGAGTTTATCAATTCTATTTATATTTATCTATCTATCTATCTATTATTATTTTTATTATAATCTATCTATATATTTAACATATAGGTATGTTTTTTATATATTACATACACATATGAATTTTAGAATTAATTTTTGAAACCAAATTGCTAATGACAAGAAAGATTTGAGAAGCAGTAATGGAAGGGCTTCGGCATATTCGTTGTTTTCCAGTATTCCTTATTGTTTACTTAAACAATTATAAAAATAAAAAAGGGAATATATAATATGTACTTTATATATATATATATATATTATTATATATAATATATATATATAGTATGTATTTTATTTTATGGCATGTTTTATGTTGTATGTTAATTTACATATATATATATATATATTTAAATATATATATATATTTATTATATTATATATATATGGTATATATACAATATTTATACATAACACACAACAACACCACCCCACACACCAAACACAACATATTTTATATATATTTTTTATATATAAAATATTATAATATATATATATATATATATATTATAATAAAAATATATTATTATATATACATAAAACATATATAAGTAATGTACGTTACATACATACCATTTTCCCATAACTAGATGTATATATTATATATTATATATAATTTATATATAAATATATGTCTGTATGTATGTTTACATGCACACCACAACACAACCCACACACCACACACACACACCCCAAACGCACACCAACACACACACACCCCACCAAACACACACCCAACACACCACAACCACAACACACCACATCTTATATAATATAATATATATATATATATAAATACATTAAAATTACAACTCCTTTTACTCGTAAACAAATGATAAATCGCAAAATGTAAATTAGATTGATTTCCTCATTTCAAGACAAATTGTGGCACATTAGCATTATTAATATTACAGGGAAACCTATTGAAATTCCCAGATTAACTATGTAATTTAAACACTGGGGGTCTTCTCTTACCCCCCCCTCCTTTCCTCTCCCCTCTTTCTCTTCCTTCTTTTTGTCTGTTGTTCTGTTCTTGTTTTTCTCTCTGTCTCTCTCTCTCTCTCTTCCTCTCTCTTTCTCTTCTTCTCTCTTTCTCTCTCCCCTTTTCTTCTCTTCTTCTCTCTCTCTCTATTCTTTCTCTCTTCCCCTCCTCTCTTCTCTCTCTCCTCTCTCTCTTCCTCTTTCTTCTCTCTTTTCCCTTTTCTCTCTCTCTCTCTATCTCTCTCTCTTCTCTCTTCTCTTCTCCTTCTCTTTTCTATCTATTATTATCTCTATCTCTCTTCCCTCCCCTCCTTTCTTCTCCTCTATCTCTTCTATTCCTCTTTCCCCCTCTCTTTTCTCTCTCCCCTTTCCTTTATTCCTCTCCTTTCCTCTCCCCCCCCCTTTTCCCACATCCCTTATCTGGGCAAAAGCATAACAAAACAATAACGTAATTTAAAGATTTGCCAGAAAAGGACGTATCTTTAACATAGGGAAATTCAGTGTTGTGTTTCTTTTGGCAGTAATTCCCACTAGATAAAGGGTTGTATCTGTTGGGGATTCAATTTTAGAGAAATGTTTGGTACTTCAATGGTGTGTTTATCATTTGGGGAAGGAAGGGAAGAAAATCTATTATCTGTCATCTGTCTATTTATGTTCTTCTGTTTTAATCTATCTGTCTATTTTTATTTATCTATCTATCTATTCTATTTCTATCATTTTTCTATTTATCTTTCTGTCTATCAATTCCTTTCCATCCATCAAAATTTTCTATCATAATCAATCATTTTTATCAGTAATCTATTTTTTTATCTATCTGTAATATTGAGAAAAAATAAGACAAATTAAAATCAAAAACGAAAGAAAGAGATAAAGATAAAAACGGAAAACAAACAAACAAACGCAAAAAAAAAAAAAACGAAAACAAAACACAAAAAAAACAAAAAGAAAAACAAAGACAAAGAAGAGAAAGGGAGAAAGCAAATCCACTATGACATAGCGTGGTTTTGACTAAGGAACCCCGTGAAATTGAGAGGATCGGGAATAAATTCGTGGGGATCTTCCCCCGGTAAAAGTTCTACCTACCCTTGAAGTTTATAATTAAGTCTTTATAAAAAACGTATCCAAAACCATACCTTCCACGGTATTCCCCCAGAGTGCCCGCCCCCCTTTATGAAATAAATATGTATATTTTATTTGTAAATTATTTAAAACATTTTATTTATTATTATATAATAATTATATATATTATAACTATTCATAATATATAATTTATTATAAAAAAATTATATTAAATATTATAAAATATATATACACACCCC
>NC_061830.1:2937411-2944911 GCF_019202785.1 Penaeus chinensis
CTCTCTCTCTCTCTCTCTCTCCCTCACTCCTTTCCTTTCTCTCCCCCCCCTGTCCTTCTCTCTCTCTCTCTCTCTCTCTCTCTCTCTCTCTCTCTCTCTCTCTCTCTCTCTCTCTCCCTCACTCCTTTCCTTTCTCTCCCCCCCTGTCCTTCTCTCTCTCTCTCTCTCTCTCTCTCTCTCTCTCTCTCTCTCTCTCTCTCTCTCTCTCTCTACCTCTCTCTCTCCCTCTCTTTCTCTCCCTCCCTCCTTCCCTCACACTCCTTTCCTCACTCTCTCATGAAAACACCAATGAAGACACAGATAAAGAAAACAAATAAATAAACAAAACATAACAAAGGAACCATAAATGATCAAGAGTTTCTCTTGTGATCTTCCACGGTAGATTTCCCACACAAGAGTCTCGGTCGTCCCCGTGGTAATCATACAAACATTCGCTGTTGCTCCGGGGGCGCTGTCGTGTCGGAGTTTGACTGAGGGGTTGGGGGAGGGGGGGTGGGAAGGGGGTTTGGGGAAGGGGGGTGGGAAGGGGGTGGAGGGAAGGGGGGTGGGAAGGGGGTGGAGGGAAGGGGGGTGGGAAGGGGGTTAAGGGAAGAAGGGTAGGAAAGGGGTTGGGGGAAGGGTGGGAGTGGGTAGGGTAGGGAGGGGGTGCGAAGGAACTCTCACTCATTCTCTCTCTCTCTCTCTCTCTCTCTCTCTCTCTCTCTCTCTCTGTCTTTCTGTCTGCCTGTCTGTTTGTTTGTATGGATGTGTATATGGGTGTATGTATGGATGCTTTTTTTCTTCCTCTTTCTCTTGCTTTGTCTGTCTATCTGTCTGTCATTGTCTCTCACTCATTCTCTCTCTCTCTCTTTCTCTTTCTATGTCTGTCTTTCTGTCTTTGTCTCTGTCTGTCTGTCTGCCTCTCTCTCTCTCTCTCCCTCTCTTTCTCTCTCTCTCTCTCTCTCTCTCTCTCTCTCTCTCTCCGAAGTATGTATGTATGTATGTTTGTATATATATATATATATATATATATATATATATATATATATATATATATATATATATATATATATAGTAAGATGTGATAATCCTGATGTTCCAAAGACATGATTATTATAATATCATACTCATCACAATATGACCTGATATAGGCAATCATTTTTTTTATAATATTTCCTCTCACCTATTACGATACAGAAAAAAGATAAAAACTGTGATCAAGATAATCTTGCTGCTGGAGATAAAAAAAAGTGACCGATAATATTAACTAGAACGGGGAGATGACCAGATAGGCAATCACCATATCTATCTCTACCTATTTCTATCATCCTCCATTTACTTTCACGAAACATCCTCATTGGCAGTGGACAAGACACCTCTCCCTCTGTCACCTGTCAAGCTCAATCATTTCTGTCATATTTTATCGTTAAATTCCTTTCAGAACCTCCATAGGTGGTGACGTAATACAACTCCGGATACAACTCGTCAAAGAGAGAGAGAGAGAGAGAGAGAGAGAGAGAGAGAGAGAGAGAGAGAGAGAGAGAGAGAGAGAGAGAGAGAGAGAGAGAGAGAGAGAGAGAGAAAAGAAAGAAAGAGAGAGAGAGAGAGAGAGAGAGAGAGAGAGAGAGAGAGAGAGAGAGAGAGAGAGAGAGAGAGAGAGAAAGAGACTGAAAGAGACAGACAGATAGAGACAGAGACAAAGACAGACAGACAGACAGACAGATAGGCAGACAGAGAAAAAGAGAGGCAGGCAACCTTGCCCTTTCAGTAGGACAAACAATTAATTATCGAACTTATATATAGATCCAATTACATAAAGCGTTATGTTAACATTGGCTAATTCATTATTATCATCTTTATCATCACGGGGGAGAAAGAGAGAGAGAAAAAAAGAGAGAGAAAGAGACGGAGAGAGAGAGAGAGAGAGGGGGGGAGAGAGAGAGAGAGAGAGAGAGAGAGAGAGAGAGAGAGAGAGAGAGAGAGAGAGAGAGAGAGAGAGAGAGAGAGAGAGAGAGAGAGAGAGAGAGAGAGAGAGAGAGAGAGAGAGAGAGAGAGAGAGAGAGAGAGAGAGAGAGAGAGAGAGAGAGACAGAGAGAGAGAGAGAATGAGAGAGAGAAAGAGAGAGAATGAAAGAGAGAGAGAGAAAAGGAGAAAAAAAAGAGAAAGAGACCCAAAACCAGAGACAGAGAAAGAGAAAGACAGAGAGGAGAGCGAAAGAAAGAGAGACCCAAAACCAAAGAGAGAGAAAGAGAGAAATAAAGAGAGAGAAAGAGAGAAGGAGAGAGAAGACACGCTCGACATTACATTCAACATTCACGTCCCACATCTTACGATCGGAATCCTACACAGCGCATGTGGAACGTGACCCGCCTGGGGATCGGCCTTGTTCATGCTGGGGCCTTTTATGTTGCGTGGGTTCTACTTTGTTCATGTTGTTTGCTTATGTTGGGGTCTTTGTGCTTTGTAAAAAAAATTTTTTTGTTTTTATGCTGCGTAGTCTTTCATGCTGGAGTCTTTGATTTTTTGGATCATGTTGGGTTCTTTTTTGTTGCTTAGTCTGTTCCACGTTTATGTTGGTGTCCTCTTTCTTTGTTCATGTTGGGTTCTTTGATCTTTGTTCATAATGAGGTGTTTTATGTTGGGGTCTTTCTTCCCTTTGTTCATTTTGGAACTTTTCTTTAATATCTTTGGTCTTTGTTTATGTTGATCTTTGTCATATATTCGTGTTTGTGAGTTTATGCTGGGACGTCTGAACTTTACTTATGCTGGGGATGTTATATCGGTATGTCTGTTCTTCGCTTATGTTGGTCATTTTATGTTGGGGTTTGGAGGTTTTCGTTCAATGAGATTTCAGTACTCTATGTTGTGTTGTTTGTGGTTTGTCCACTTTATTATGTAAGAGTATTTGTATTTTGTTCAAAATGGGACTTTTCTTTCGGATATCTACACTTATTTAAGACTTGTAAACTTCATATTAAATATACAAATTATGGTCTTAATATTTCGTTCATTCTTGTACATCTCTTTCATAACATATCTTGTTCACGTATTTAATTCCTTGTGGGTGAACTCTTTACCCTTCTATAATGTCGCAAGTTCATATGTTCACTCTCCCGTTAACCCTCTGAACTCCAGGTGATAACAGAATGAGAAAATCTGTGTCAATAATAATAATCTCTTTTTTACACTTTAATTGGAAATATAGATTTACTACAAGTCCTTCCTACCACGCCCGAGGAGTTTATACAAGCGGCAGAGTGTTGTATCATAGAATTTAATGAAGTTTATGAAATATCCACAAGCTTCAGATATAATAATGCAATATAACAATGCAATAACCTTCGTTAGATAGGAACAATATACACATGGTTTCAATATATATTATATATATATATATTGTGGATAGTGAAATTAACTGTAAATAGGCATCAGTGAATACTTGTTGCAAGGAAAGACAGAATAATAAGCTTTACTTGCGTATTGCGTATTGCAATTGTGATATGAATTTATAAATCCAAATTATAAGTCACATATTATGAAATATTTATATCGTATTACCGAAGGGTTCATGATTATACATTGTAAACATATGTTAGTAGATATATATATATATCTCGTGGGTGTTTAAAATGCATTGTAAATTACATATTATATATGTAATTTACCCCTCAGATGCTATACAAAGTGCAGTATACATTGTACATCGATATAATAAAATATTTTTACTTCCCATTTAACCATATGCAAAATCCGACTTCTATAATTACACCAAATGTTTGAACATATATCCACCCTCTAAATATGATAAATATTCCGTTTTCTTTACCAATATCGCAACGCCCTTTCATCTTGTACCCAAAAGTTGAATTTCCCCATCTATGTCAATATTCCAAAAAGGACTTTCTCTCTGCCTTGACTCGAGTATCAAGTCGCCCTATTACAGATCTGTTTATTTTCTATGAAAGTTTTCTTTAAGACGCATAATTTGAACCTAATAACACTTTCTGTCTATCTTGACTCTAGTACCAGGTCGCTCTTTTGTAGATCTCTTAAATGGCTCTGAAAGGTTTCTTTAAGTCACATGATTTCACTTGAGTATAATAACAAGCCTTTAAGATAACGAACCACTAACTTTTTCCTTGAACTTCACTGTTACTTAAAGAACATGTGAAAATCTAAAATCTCTAGGCGGTAAAAGGGAAGAAAATAGAAGGTTAAAAGTAAATAAAAATAAAGAGAGATAGAGATAGAGGGAGAGAGAGAGAGAGAGAGAGAGAGAGAGAGAGAGAGAGAGAGAGAGAGAGAGAGAGAGAGAAAGAGAAAAAAAAGAGAAAGAGAGAGAGAGAGAGAGAGAGAGAGAGAGAGAGAGAGAGAGAGAGAAAGAGAGAGAGAGAGAGAGAGAGAGAGAAAGAGAAAGAGAGAGAGAGATAGAGAGAAAGATAAAAAAAAGAGAAAGAGAAAAAGAAAAAGAAAAAGAAAATGAGAAAGAGAAACAGAAACAGAAACTGAGAAAAAAAAAAAAGGAATGCGAAACGGAAACTGAAGAACCAGAACGAGGAAAAGAGCGGGAAACAAATAAATAACCAAATAGATAGACAAATGGAGGAAAGAAGAGGCTAGCGTTAGAGTACTCGAATGGGCGAATATTTAGAACTGCGAAACTTCTATAGCGTTGTCCACTGTTCTTACTCCGACTTTTGGCCTAACGATTGTGGATCTCTCTCTCTCTCTCTCTCTCTCTCTCTTTCTCTCTCTCTCTCTCTCTCTCTCTCTCTCTCTCTCTCTCTCTCTCTCTCTCTCTCTCTCTCTCTCTCTCTCTCTCTCTCTCTCTCTCTCTCTCTCTCTCTCTTTCTTTTATTTTTTTTTTTGTTCTCTCTCTCCCTCCCTTCCCCCCCTCTCTCTATTCTGCATGTCAGTTTGTCTCTCTCTCTCTCCCTCCCTCCCTCCCTCCCTCCCTCTCTCTATCTCTCTCTCTCTTGTGTGTATGTGAGTATGCATATTCATATAGATGTGTGTATATACAGTTCACAACGTGCCCTGCGAGACACGGTCATGCACCTTTGGTACTTATCTGTAAAATAGTTTGTCGTCCACTGGACGTAATGAATTTATCAAATCAAATCTCCCTCTCTCACTCTCTTTTTCTTCCTTTCATTATTTTTTTTCATTCTCTCTCTCCCTCCCTCTCTTTCTCTCTCTCTCCCTCCCTCTCTTTCTCTCTCTCTCCCGTTGTTCTCACTTTTTGTCTCTTTCTCTCTCTCTCTCTCTCTCTCTCTCTCTCTCTCTCTCTCTCTCTCTCTCTCTCTCTCTCTCTCTTTCTCTATCTGCATGTCAGTCTGTCTGTCTCTCCCCTTCCCTCCCTCCCTCCCCCCCCCCCCTCTCTCTTTCTGCATGTCAGTCTGTCTGTCTCTCCCCCCCCCCCCCTCTCTCTCTCTTTTCATCCTAGTGGTTGACATTTCGTGGTACATCTGTCTGTCTATCTGTCTCTCCCCCCTCTCTCTTTCCCTCGCCCCCTCGCCCCCCTTTCTCTCTCCTTTCCCTCCCCTCTCTCTCTCTCTTTCCTCTCCCTACTTACTCTCCTCTATCCCTCTCGACTCTTCCCTTACACTTTACACGGAATTAAGAGTACACACTTTACACAGTGCAGAGTCCTCCACTAATCTTGGCTTATTCCAACAGAGGGTGCAGTCTATAGGGACGTCAAGATCAAGGGTTTGATGAAGGAAAGGAGAGAAGAAAAATGGAGAAAGGACAAATACGGAGGACAACTAGAATAGAGATGTAAAGGAAAGAGGAGAAGGAGGACGTGGATAAGGTAGATGGTGATAGGGAGGTACGGAAGTTTTGATTACAATATAGATGTTTATTTAAGTGATTTAAAGACATGTTTTGTGTTCGATTTTAAGTGTAGATATAATGCCATTAGATAATGTCAGGATTTGGAATTGACATTTCCTTTCTTTACATGATATATATATCTATAAAAAAAAAAAAACATAAGTGAATTTTCTTTTCATATTTTCCCTCATTTTTCATATAAGCATCCATTCGGAGAACATCCAAACAAAGTCCAGATTAAGAACTTCAAAGCCAAAAAGTTCAACAATGAACTCCACTTTTCTTTTCGTCATTTTTATTTTATCTTTTCTCATTTCTTTATGATCTACTAAGGACGCACTTTGTTACCTTGTAATACATGCCTTTGGAGAAATGCTCAAGTTGGATCTTTCATAAACCTCTTGTCATTTCGAGAACTTTTATTCATATATAAGTTACGGAATAACCTTTCCGGGAATGAATCTTATTTCTTTTCATTTCTATTGACTATTTAAAAAGGTATAAATACCATTGGGCTATAGAGACGAGGAAGAAGAAGAATAAAAAAATTGAAAAAAAAAAAATCTAATGATACATGCCTCGAATGAATTTAAAAGGAGAAAAGAAAGAAAGGAAGACGAAAATACCAACTGAAAAAAGAAAAAAAGAAAAAAAAAAGAGAAAAAAGAAGAAATCTAATGAAAGATAAAACAGAATAAAAAAAAAAAAAAAAAAAAAGAAACTTAATGACATAAATACCCTCGATTGGAGAAATAGACAAACAAAACAAAACGAAAGAAAATAAATAAATAAATAACTGAATAAACTAAAATCAAAGAAATCCCAAGATATAAAAAAGCGTCGCATGGATAAAGCCCCTTTTTTTAAGACGAAGACGAATGCTGGTTAGGGATCTCTGGATTTCTGCCTTTCTGTTCGAGATCCTTTAGAGAATTTCGAGTATGGAAAGGGAAGAGGAGAGAAGAGGAAGGATGGGGGATGGAGGGAAGAGGAGAGAGGAGGAGGATGGAGGATGGAGGGAAGAGGAGAGAGGAGGAGGATGGGGGATGGAGGGAAGAGGAGAGAGGAGGAGGATGGAGGATGGAGGGAAGAGGAGAGAGGAGGAAGGATGGAGGATGAAGGGTGAAGGATAAAGAATGGAGGATGGAGGATGGAGGGTGGAGGAGGAAAAATGGAGGATGGAGGAGAAAGATTTGTGGATGGAGGATGGAAGATGGAGGAGGAAAAATGGAGAATGGAGGTTGGAGGATGGAGGATGATTGGTGGAGGATGGAGGAGCTTGTGTATTAAAAGCTCTATTTCTCTCTTCTAAAAGTCTCTCGAATGTTTTCTATTCTTTCTTTCCTTCCTTCCTCTCTCGTTTATCACGGTTTTTAGTTTCTTTTTCTTTCTCCCTTCCTTCACCTCTCTTGATTTCTCTGTCTTTGTGTTACTGTATATTGTAAGTATTTTTTAAAAATTTCATCTGGCTCGCCATACTTACACTATCTATATCTATATCTATATCTATATTTATATCTACATCTACATTTATATCTTTGTCTATATCTGTATCTATATTTATATCTATATTTACATGTATATCTATGTCTATATCTGTATCTATATCTATATATCATTATCTGTATCTATATCTATATCTGTCTATTGATCTGTCTACTTATCAGACTGTTTATCTATCTA
>NC_061830.1:2949911-2952411 GCF_019202785.1 Penaeus chinensis
CGAAGATAGATAGATAGATAGAAAGAGAGAGAAAGGAAAAATATCATATTGATAACAAGAACCTTAGCGGACAGGATGCCACTGTTATGATTTTAGAATAAGAATTTGAGAGTTTGTTATTTCATTATTAAGGTTTCGTCATTGTTGTCATCTATTTTTCTCCCATTTCTATCCTTGCCTCATCTTAGCCTCGCTCTTCTTGTTTTTTACGTTTTTCTCCTTTCTTTGTTTTTTCCCTTATTTCCATGCATTACCCGATTTTATTTTATATTATCTATATCTTTATTTATTTCATTGTTATTTTTTTCTTTGCTTCCTGCTCTTTACTTCTCGTCCACTTCCTCGTTCTCCTTCTTCTCCTCCTCCCCTGCCCTCTTCCTCCCGCTCTTTCTCCTCTCCCCCCCCTCCCCCCTCCCCCTCCTCCTCCTTTTCCTTCTAATCCCCCATCCTCTTCCTCCCTCTCCTCCTCCTCCGCTTCCTCCCCTCCCCCCTCCCCCTCCTCCTCCTCTTCCTTCTCCTATTCCCATGTCCTCTTCCTCCTCTTCCTCCCCCTTCCCCTCTTCTTCCTCTTCCTTCTCCTATTCCCGCATCCTCTACCTCCCTCTCCTCCTCCTCCCCTCCCCCTCCTCCTCCTCTTCCTTCTCCTATTCCCCCATCCTCTTCATCCCCCCTCTCCTCCTCCTCCTCTTCCTTCTCCTAGTCCCCCATCCTCTTCCTCCCTCTCATCGTCCTCCACTTCCTCCTGCTCTCCTCTCTTCTTCCTCCTACCTCTTCCTCCTTCCCCTTCTCCTCTTCTCCACTTCCTACTCCTCCTCCTCCCTCCTTCTCCTTCTCCACGCAATCTTACGTGACCTTTTGACCTTTGCTGACCTTAATAGCAATTCAGGATAAACTAAACGAAAAACAAATCAAAGGGCAGTTCATGGCTACCTTCATATAATCTGAATATTTGCCAAAGTAATAATTATCTTAATTATCCTGTTTTAGAAGCACTGGGGCAAATGCATCAACTATATTTTGTCTTCATTTATTATCACATCAAATATATCTCGATAAATTGCATGTTATCGGCATTAATGTCTTTCATTTTCTTGTTTTCTCTTTGTTCTTTCTTTTTTACTTCAGATCCTGAGGAAGATAAACTAGGATATGATGTAATTATTTTTTCCTGAATATCTGTAAATTGATATCTTATTTGGGGTATTTCTTCGTTAATGACCTTAATTTTTGATTCAATCGTTTCGTCTCTCTCTCTTCTATCTTCTCTCTCTCTCCCTATCTCCTTTTCTTTCTCTTCTCTCTCTCTCTCTCTCTCTCTCTCTCTCTTTCCTTCTCTCTCTGTCTCTCCCTCCCTGTGATTATGTGTGATATAATAAATCTAATAACAACAAAAACATTTTGTTTTGTGACATTATATCAGCTTCGCAATAAATTAATTTGTTCAATACCCTATCCCCTATTCATAATAAATTATATTGATCATAAATAGATGATATTTCATACGAATATATTTTCATTTCAATGGTAATAAGTTTCAGTATTAGATTTAACTTTTTAAAGATTTATTACCATTATTGCTGTCAAGCGCATATTCTGAACAATACTTACCTATAAGCAAGTACCGAGGAATATACCTACATACATACAGACATACCTGCCTACCCACATACATGCATACCTATCTACCTACCTACTTACCTACTTTCCTACATACATGCATATCTAACAGCTTACATGCGTACCTACCTACCTACTTACCTACCTACATACATACCTACCTGCCTACATGCACGCATAACTACCTATCAGCCTGCTTGCCTGCCTACCTGCTTTTTTACTTACCTACCTACCTACCTACCTACTTATCTACCTACTTACCTACCTACCTACCTACTCACCTACCTACCTACCTACTCACCTACCTACCTACCTACCTATATATATATATATACATACCATCATACATACATACAGTGACTAGTATACTATGTACAAGATAACACTACTCGATGCCAATGGTTAAATCCATAGACAGGTTCTACAAATTATATATCAAGAGCCTTGTCCTCTTTAAATCCTTCCTGGCTTTCCCTTTGAGATTTCAAATGAACGTATTTACGACTCTGGAATTCTAGAAAGATTAATCAGTCGCTTTAGTACCCTTAGTCAGACATAGTGCAGTGGTATTATCTCAATCGGCACGTATGGCAAGAATACATGCCATGCCCACTGTAATACAAGTTTATTTATTGTGTTTTCACATAAATGGCGCTATAAGTGCTTAGTCATCAAGTAGCCAGTTATAAGTCCTACCTATCGTACCTATTTACCCTTTTCCTTGACTTTTTAAAAGTGTCTTTTGCATTATTTCATTATCCCAAATGTTAATAACAATTTAATAATCATAACATCAATAACAATAATAACAGTATCGATATCAATTGAATTAAAAAGAAAAACACATTTTCCCGCCAATTCAAGGAATGGGGAAATCAGGATC